>NC_090176.1:43001672-43254172 GCF_024679245.1 Pseudorasbora parva
AAATAAGAAGTGTTGCTTTGGCAACTAACTGAAAGTTATAAAGTGTAGTACTTAATTTTTGGACAAAAACAAAGATAAAACAAAAACAAATTAGAACTAAAAAGAAATATTTTAAAAACAGCAAAGACAAAGTTACATAAAATAACTATAATTCAAAATGTTACTACATACTACAACAGCCACTATTGCCAAGTAGATTCAAAATGCAAAGTGAAATAAGTTAAAAAATTAAGACATTCTTTACACCATTTTAAAGCAGCACTTGGCAACTTTTGCTCTCGGGGTCCCCCTACAGTTGGGAAAAAATAATGTCCTCAACTACTGTCATCCTACAACAGGGGATGCCATCGCGCGTGCATTTGTTGACATGACAACCCTGATAACCCTGAACTAGTAATGCGCGGGTCGTCTCATAACCCGAGGACACCGTATGTCTATTTAATGGTCACGGGTGCGGGGCGGGTTGTAAAAATATATACAGTGGTGCGGGGCGGGCCAAATAACTTCATAAAAGCGGCCCGCTGGTTGGTGCAGCACTAACAGTTACCCAGAACACTGCAGGAGGAGTTCACATGCAGGTGTTCTTCTGGCGGCGCGTGTGAAATGTCTTCATCTCAGGTACAGTCAGTGGCATATGTTTCAGCATGTCATATGAATATAATTTCATGGGTTTTATTTTTTTCAAACGCCAAATAATCACGATGATCACGTTTACAAACCAGCGTCATTATAGTAGTGTATTGGTTACCGTTTTACAGAATCTATATGATACTTCAGTTCAATGTTTGAGTGGTAGGTAATCACCGTAACAAGCATGACAGCATCGGTCTGGCACGCCTCCTTCAGCTCACGCCGACGAGCAAACGCTGGTCACATGTTGATCCTCGTCCTGCCTTTAATCCCATCACTTTTTCTTTTCCTCTTATTTCTTTCCTCCAACAAAACCTTTTCTTTCTTATTTGTCTGTGCTGCTTCGGACATGACTATATTATCCGACGAACAAAGTTGGACTCGCACGTCCGAATTTAAGGAAGTGTGGGTGTTGGTGGAAGTGACGTATATGCCGTAAAGCAGTCGAATTTTGTAGTTCTTTTTGTTCTCGGGTTACTAGCCGAAACCCAAAGTTTAAAAGTACGATTAAAAAAGATACAGACCCCATCAAGCTATGGCAGACGTGTCATTCAACCTATTGTAAGTCGATGCATCATCACAAGAGTCTTGAAAATATATTATGAAAGTTGAAAAGTTACCTAGTGCTGCTTTAACAATGAACAAAGAAAATGTTGAATTAATATTCACCAATAAAACAATTCATAGTACAAAAAAGGAATATTTATAAAGATACTTATATACACATTCTAAAACATACTGTATTTTAATATATGAAATATATCAGTGAACATTTTTAATGATAATGTAAACAAGTAGGGTGGTCAAAAGGGTCGCTACTTTAGATATTTTTAAAAAGCAACGCTACAGCATATTTGGTACCTGCTAATAGATACTGCTTTCAAAACACTCCTGTGTGTATCATGTAAATGCTCTGTGAAGAGCATCAAATGTTTCTATTTACAACGTTTTTTTGAAGTTTTTATCATTGTAGCCAATCACAGACTGTTGAGACTGATGACTGCTAAGCATGTGAACACAATGGGAAATTTGTTTAGGCAAAAATTACTAAAAGGTGTTAGTCAGATTCCACTCAACACTGCTTTTCCGAGTCTTTGCAGGAGTGAAGATCTCAGTGAGAAAGCACTGAACTTAAAGGATTAGTTCACTTTAAAATGAAAATTACCCCATGATTTACTCACCCTCAAGCCAGCCTAGGTGTATATGACTTTCTTCTTTCTGATGAACACAATCGTTGTACTATAGTGTATAAAACTTTAATTTTAAAGTGAACTAATCCTTTAAGTGATTGATAGCTTCAGTGAGTGTGCTCTTTGCTCACTTTCAGTTTAAAAGTTTCTGGATTTACAACTGTATTTAAATGTGTGATTGAAAAAAAACTGCAAAGATTGACAGTGATATTGACAGTAACATAGCAACAGATGGGACAAAACAATCTGAATGTCAAAAAAGATGCATGTTAAATATGACAGTAACAGCAAACAAACAGACCTGCTACTTGTTCTATGTAATGTGTTTCTTTGTCCTTCATTTTATTACTTTTTGTTGTGTGTGTGTGTGTGTGTATGTATATATGTATATATATATATATATGTTAAAGGGGTGGTTCGGTGTTTTTTTTTCTAGGCTTGGTTGTGTTTATGGGAGGCAGTATAACATGTCTTAAGACTTTTTTTTTTTTTCATCACAATTTTTTTTCATGAGAGCCGCACTGATAGCACAAAATCAATAGAAGAGCCACTTTTATTGCAAAGCAGGGGCGTTTCTAGGATTTTCGTTTTAGGGGAGCTTAGCCCCCAGCGAGGGTAGCCTATGGAAAAAATGGTAACATAATGTAGTGTCCAAATTGCGCCATTAACTAGTAGCTTACAAACATACCCATACGATATTGGCTGTTTATTACTTATAAAGCAAATATTACCCCCTTACTGCATGTTCATACTTTACATGTAATAATTATAATGTTTCTAATTACAGAGATCCAAAATGTTAGGGGGGTTCGGGGGGCATTCTCCCCCGAGAAAATTTTGATTTCTATGATCTACATATGTGCATTTTAAGATGTTCTGAAGGCCAAAAAATTAGATAACCATTCTGCCCTACAAAGGCAAAAGACCTTAACTCACTGGAGTGTGGAACTGAGAAAAATTACTTTAAAGTTTTTTTTGTTGTCCAGCCAAATTAGTTATAGGTAGGACACTGGAAATCTGGCATTTAGATGTTTTAGTAATGAAAATTATCTACATACACTTTTTTTTACTCAAACTTGTTAGTTACTGCACTCTGCCTTTGTATTGTTTGCAAAAAATGAGGAGTCATGCCAAGGCAAAAGGCAGTAACTTCCATATAATCAACATTTGGTTGCTGATCACCATTTACAAAATCATTATAGTAACACCTGTATAAAATCTAATGATCATGGCATTTATTTTGGATGATTTACAATTATTTATAGCCATCTTCTTATTACCATCATGTGCTTTGGTTGCATTCTGATGCCATTATTAAGGACACAATACGTCTTGTAAAGAGTATCTTCATTGCTGTGCAGCAAAAGTTACAGGTTGATAGGTGACACTGACTTATATGAACAAGATAAGCTTATTTCTAATGAGTAAACATTTGCATATTTAATGCAAAGATATAAAAAATAGAACAAATCATGTAAAAATGCATGGGATTGGAATAAGATAAATAGCAATAGTGCCGCTGGTTAATCAAGGGTTAAGTTTGGCTATCACACTCTAATGACAGCGCTGACTGGATCGGATTGCCCATTCATAGGCTAAACAGAATAATTATTTATTGCAATATGTTTTTAATGTTTTTTTTTTTTTTTTAATGATACAATAGGCTACATAGCTTAATTACTTTTACATCTTTGAATGAAAATCGCCTAGCCTAAAAGGACAACTTTTAGATTGATATGAACGACAAGTAGGAATAATTCTCAGAATGCTTGTGGATTAAACATCTCCGATGACGTTCATTGCCATGGATTGTATCGGGTTTACAAGAAAAGGTAGGATATATGGATATAATTGCAAACTGTTACTGATTGTATGCGTGATCGCACGCTGTCACGGCATTCGAGCAGCCTATACAGCCCCAAACTGCCTGACAGCGCGCCGAGTGAATATTCTGCATTATGAAAACATGTATGACAGTACACAGGCTACACCGTAACTTAAACGCGGCAAACTTTAATAGACAGTAAAATAAAGGCGGGACACCATAACTGCATGTCGGTACCGTAACTTAATTTTGACGCATGACTAAACAAAGGCAGAGTACCGTAACTCCGTTTGAGCGTTCCAAAACAAAGGCAAAGAGCGGTAACTGCTGTTACGGTGTTCTGCCTTAGTTTCTCCTGGGCTTTTGGAAGTTACTGTTAAGACAATCCATCATTTTCTCGAAAAAAACAACAGAATTGACTAACGATATTTATCCACATGATAAAGGAGTGATTTTTCGTGTGCATATGATACGCGTATTATACGCAATCCCCCACCCCCATCCAAGAGTGTGTCATATACACGCCATAAAGTGCGTGTCATATGCACGTGAAAAACTCCGTAGCATATGCACGCCAAAACTCATATACATTCCACGAGATTGCACACTCGTACTATTGATACGCATTCACATGTGATATAATGCGAGCCGCAAATTAAAGCTTGGCGAGCCGCATGAGGCTCGCGAGCCGCGCAATGAGTAACACTGTTTTAAACGCTGTATTTTCCGTATAATTTACCTTTATTCCACACCGCTGTCTCCACTGTCCTTTGAACAGCTTGTTTGTTTTCTGCTTCTATGAAGCCCATCCCTCCGAAAAACACAATGGCCTTATTGGTTAAGATAGCCAAATGGCCAAAGCACAGGTTGTCCGGAAATGTCACGCCCCTAACCATTATGGGCGGTAGTCACATCTGGGGCAGTGTTTCTGTTAATAGCAAGGGTTTATGATCTCACCGACCCGGGAAGAAGCTCGTTGTAGTCCAAACCGGCCGTTTTTGTAGGCAATAAACTTCCATAACTTTAAAAGACAATATCTCCGTTTGCATTGAACTTTCAGCACTGTAACTTTGCAGATACTGTTTATGCTCAAGCAGCAACATTACACACCAACTAAAGTTAAAAAAGTGAAATCGCATGCAATCACCCCTTTAAACAAACTTTTAAAGGCTACATGCTATTTAAATGTATTATTTATAATTATTATCACCAGAAACAGAAAATTAATTACATTTAATTTATATTTTTATTTTCAAATAGTTAATTAAATGCAATAATTTGTTTTTGCAATGCTACCGAAATTGGTACAGAGAACCGTGAAATTGTGAAACTGGTATTGGTACTAACTACTAGAATTTTGCTTTCGTGCAAAACCTATAAAGAAGTGTGGAATCAGAGCTGAGTCACTTCATTGAAACAGACAGTTTGATTACCAGAAACTAACTGATTCACAAATTAACTGAAGTAGTTTAA
The DNA here is from genome assembly GCF_024679245.1 of Pseudorasbora parva. Taxonomy (NCBI): domain Eukaryota; kingdom Metazoa; phylum Chordata; class Actinopteri; order Cypriniformes; family Gobionidae; genus Pseudorasbora; species Pseudorasbora parva. The sequence continues at coordinate 43,006,791 of NC_090176.1, forward strand.
TGACACTGCCTATTAAAAACTCCACAAAAGAATGCTAAAATGATCCCACAATATTTACAATGTTGCTTAGTTTTATATGGCCAGCAAAATCATGTGAATATACATTACTGTATATTCTATCGATAGAGAAAGTAATAGTTCTCACCAGTCGTTTGTTGACCCAGTCCAAATGATCGTAAACCAGACTCCCGCCAAATTCATCTGTAAGTTGGCATGGCTCGATGTAGCGTGTGAGTTTATTGGCAGACACTAGAATAACCTGAAACACAGAAAATGTACCTTAGGTATGACCAAGGACCAAATCATTTTAATTATCTGTGCTGTGAATGTAAAAAAGACAAGAAAATAAAACCAATTTTTTTTTTTTTTACAAACAACTATTTGTTGTAACAGAGGGGAAAGAGCCCCATTTACAAATGTTACCAATTAAACAGGCATCTGTGTGTGCAACGTAGCATAACCTGAAATCGTGTAAGACCTTCTGCAGCAGTCAAATGTCATGCAAGGTTAAAATCCATGAATAATTTATTTGATATTTGAAGGCATATAGGACAAACTCTGCAGGTGAAAAAGCCCTTCTGCTGGGTCACAATCACAAACAGTCACATAATGTCAGTCCCACTCATTACCCAAAACTCTTTTTTATATAAGAACACCAGTAATAAGAATTATGATTATTAGCCATTATAAATAAATTCTGTATAATGACGAATAAGTTATTTATGCCCAAGCAACGCAAAAACTATTCTGTAACATTACACACACATTGATTTATGGTATACTTTACATGTAAATGTTTATCATGCTCCCCTCCTCACTGCAGTTTGGGGTGTCGACAGGAAGAGAGACAGCACAGCTGTCTTTACAAAAATGTTCAGCTGAGTCAACACACAGAAGAGAGGGACAAGGCCTCGCTGCAAACAGAGCTCTAGCCCAGTGACACCAAAGAGGAGATGAGGCAAAATATTTGGAATTTATAATATATGGGGTACATTACTCACAGGATGTCAGAGTCGTGTTTGACTCTGCTGTATGACTGTCTGACTGGGACAATTTGAGAGGGAAAAAAGCCTCAATGAGCCACAGTATGGTTTGTTTCAAAAACTCACTAATGGTGTTCTTGCATCTAAAAAGCCTTGTTTTGGGCAGTACAGTTTCTGTGACAGATTCTAAAATGCAGCTTAAGCATGAAAGCTTTTGAACTGGATTTCTTTATCTCCTACTGTCATGACATCATTGCAAATTTTGAAATGGAAGGCATGAAGAGAGAGAAGGGGAAAAAAACAACAACTTAATAACAAACCCAACCCCTTCCTTAGAAGCTTTAAAAGGAATAGTTCACTCAAAATAAAATATGGTCACATCTCATATCATTCAAAATATGCATGCTTTTTTAAGAGATAAATAAAAGAAAAAAAGAGCCAGAGAAGCAGCATGAAAAATAATCAATGTTACTTATGAAATATCTATTTGGCTGTTCAGACTGCAGGCAAATCAGATTTGTTCTAAAATCAGATCTGTCTGCACTATTCATTTATTAAGTGATCAAATTAGAGTTTTGTTTCCAGACATAACCAACCTCTGAATGGGTTGCTTTGGTAACAACGTAGGCAAACATACGTGATAACGATTTCAAAACAGATGCACAAAAATAACAAAAAAAAAAATCTCTCTCTCCAAAAATGTCAAATGCGATCTAAAAATGACAAAATCTTTAGCCATACCAATTGAAAATCACGTGAATACTTCTGGCATTTCAGTCATCGCCGTGTCACGTCACGTGAAATCTGATTTGAACATGTAGAACGTCTAGACGGACGCATCTGTAAAAATCCTGATCGGAATTGCATTTCAAACCATCTCCATAAACATTATTTGAATCAGATTTAAATGTATTTTTGCTGCCTAGATGAAAAATAGCATCTATGAACATGGCATCTAAAACTAAACCTATGTAAGCGATAATGTATATCCAGCTGAACAACCTCGACATGGCGATCAGGACTCGCATTATCCTGCTCATTACATAGCTATTTGCCACATAAATAAATAATTAGACAGATATTTGACATGAGCGCCAAGTTCAAACTTGATTGACATGTAAGGAATACGGTACAGTCATACCACTTATTACAAAACATTTTGCCACATAAATAATTATGGTGATAAAAGATATTGATTTGAGATTAAACTGCTTCCTTTCCACTTCATGTCGGGGTCCTGATCACCCTGTCAAAGTTTAGTCTGTGATAACGCCTGGCTTGCTGTACATTATCCCTTACATAACATACTGCTGGATGGCACGTTTGACCAATCAGAATCAAGTATTCCACAGAGCCGTGTCCCAATCGCTTATAATCTTCTCCTACACTGCAGCTCTCCAATCTAATTCATGTTTCTGTTCTCATTGACACCACTGATTCTAGCATATATTGTAACCGGACAGTTTGGAGAACACAAAGCTATCGTATGATTCAGAAGCCTGACATCTGTGGTCACTATAAACCATGATGTATGCCAAAAAACAAAACATACATACGTTTATAATGACGTGGGCATATCAATGACAGGATTTTAATTTCAGGGTGGAAAACTCTTTTTTAAAAACCATCTGCTCACCAAACTTTTAATCTGAAGTCTATTTAATCAAAGTAATGTGCGCTCTTTGAAATCCTCCAGTGACCCTGAACGCAGGCCTGGTGCTGAAGCAGGACCGAGCGTATCAGCTTGGAATGGTGCCAGCTGTGCCCTCATATCTGCAAGGTTAGCTGGAGGAGATTAAACACTGGGCCTGCTAAAGCTCTCTGATCAATACAGTCCACCCAAAGCAGCTTGCATTCTGGTTACCTGCCAAGCATTTCAATTAAAGATTGTATTGTTTTAGGTGCAAGAGACAGATTTTTTATTTGTAAATTACTGAATAAAAAGAGTATCAAAAATAATTTATATACATTTTTACATTTGCAAAGGGACACATTTTCTGGACTGAAGCAAGCAATGGACTGAAACGTTCAAGTTGGTCTATTTTTGTATAATGCACGCTTCTCGTAGCCTAGAAATCTAGACGCACCTTAGCGGCAGCAAATTTAATTTGCCCGCAAGTGTAGTCTAGAAACTCTCAATACACGTCTGAGCTGTATTCCTCAGAATCTGGACGGGCCAATCACATCGTGTATAGAGTCGGCGGGTGGGGGCCATAATGACGACGGCCGAGTTGCGTTTGCGTGCTTCTAGTAAACACAGAAACTGGCGAACGGCGGCGGTCTTTCGAATTAGCTTTGACCGCGATCCTGGAAGACTTGGAGTTAAGCTTTTCTCCGAGATAAGAACAAAGAACGGCACTGAAGTCATTCTTAAACAGGGAAGATGTGTTCTGAGTTTAGCCGACCGGATACGGTGAATGTTTAATCTATCAGCGAGCTCTGTTTCACCTTCGTTGCTCTGGTTGGTGTAGCGCTATCCTGTCGCTTGCAGAGGGAGTTTGAAAGACAGCCGGTTATCCCGCCCCTCGGATTGAGCCCTGTCAATGGTGAGTTTCCAGACCAAACATCTTGATGTGGGTCTGGCTTGTCAGGATATGCTTCTCGTGTACAGTTCAAAAGTTAAACAGTGAAATGTTCAACAGTCAATGGCTAAATATCACACAGTTTATGGACCTGGCCCTGTAAAGGGATCAAGATTTGGCTAGTTAGCATGGCCCATGCACTTATGCAAGCAACAAATGAAATACTAAGAGATAACTTATTCCAAGTATTCTAGATCTCTTTAATATCAGTATATTACCATCAACTCTGTTCAGAAGGAAAGCGAATCTCATCATCAGCATCTTATGTACAGTTGAAGCCCATTAGGAAAGAAAAATCAGCAATAATAAGCATAACAAATGAGCAGTGCTATAACAGACGGCCCAATAGACCCTAAGTGGCAGTGAAAGAGGATTCACTTATTTAATAAGGCCTCCGGGTCTTTTCCTTCCCATATGCTCACTTTTGCCTGGCCAGGCATCAGTGATGAAGAGGTCCTTGGGAAGAATGATTAATGCAGAGCGACGGTCCTCGTGCACCTCAGCGATCGGCTGCAGATACAAAACCCCCATTCAAGTATGGATCTTCAAGTAGGTCAAGAGTATGGTAATGATTGTTTTCACTAGTCTCCGTGTTCAAGCCTCCACACTTCCTAATGCTGATACACTGACCTCCATTCAGCCAAAACTGTGCCATCTGGTAGTTGTAGGCAGCTAGAGGGCCCTGCTGGCCCAGATCACAGCATAAACAACACAATGACCCCAACAAACATACACATACAGAGGTTTCTATTTAGGATACAGTGGTTCGACTGTCCTTCTAAACACGTCATTCGGCTCTTGGCTGGATCCATGTGATAGTTGCCATGCAACATGGCGTTATTGGTTAATGCCCAGAGAGAGCAAGAAGCAAGACATCCAGACAAATGAGCATGTGGTTCGAGGCCAGGCTTCATCAGCACACATACTGTGCACATCAGCACGATCATGTTACGGTTACATTCACATATAGCCCCATTTCCTGCTCCTAAAGTGAATGCCGGAGGACTGTCCATTCAATGCAAACACAGCCACCTGCCAAATTCACCCATTTTCTTCATGGCCCAATTACAAGGAAACACTGCAACCGGCTCTAATTTATGATATAAGAGGAGAGATAATGAAATGGAGAGATTCATAAAAGTGAAGGATCTAATCCAACCCATTTGGAACATTCTTTTGTATAGCAATTTAAATACTTACTTCATGCTTGACCAATATTAATAAGACAACAATTATTCCAGAATTCATATTATTCTTAAATAAACCATATACAAAAAAACATTTGTAATCACAGATTCTACAATTGAATTTAGGCATTCTAATATTATAATTCAAAGTTTGAAATTTTTCATTCACGCTAAGGATTGTGTTTAACGGTCGGCCAATAGTGAATTCACTGATAACGATAACTAGGTTAGACCACATTTTCCGATAACCAATTAATAAGCTGATAGTTTTAAATTTGAATGCTGAATGAAAACCACCATAACACTCCCAAGTAAAATAGAGCAGAACTTTGCATAAAAGTGACCAGCTGGATATTAGATGGTAACAATCATTACATTAAACATTTGGTTTGGACTTGAGTGCATTTTTGTTACATTGTTTTAACCGCTTGAGGTTCTACTAATGTTAGTGTCCTCTCCGCCTTGTCGCCAAACAACTGCTGTTCTTTCTCCACTAAAAAAGCATCTAGTCAATAATTACTTTATAATCATATTAAAACACATACTACATATTAGGGATGTGACGGTGAGAATTTTCCCAGCAGTAAATCGGCGTGTAAAAACACCAGTGCTTTTAAATCGTTAACTCAAAAATGTAATGTCGACAGACGCGCGGGCATTCATAGCAGCGCAGGCCGCTTGATTTTTATAATAATAAAATTATTTTTTTCAGTTAGAGAACAGACACTACAATTAAAAACTGAATGTGTCTCCTCAATACATTGTGAGCCAAACGAGAGTCAAAGCATAAACGCAGCAGGGGACAGATCTTATTCATCACGATAGCAGGGAGCTGACAATAAAAATAGAAGCCTCAATCTACAACTGGTATGGTTTTTTAAAATGAACATGTCTAAGTGATGTGGGGTAGGTCTAGAGCACAGCCTCTTGACAGTTAGACTCACAGCAGAAAAAACCTTCTCAAGCCTTGTTTATCATACTTTAGTCTGCCTCCGATGACATGCGCAAAATTCTTACTTTTGGTTAACGGTTAAACGGTCAATATGAGCATCCCTATTGGGTATGAATCCAAAATATTGTCAAATATTCGCTTTCATTTCACTTTGACACCAAATCTTATGCCATCGTCTTGTCAGTCAGCTCCTCATTTCATGATAAATAAAAATTTGACTGCTGCTGGGCTGTGCTTTCTTCTCTCTTTTCATGTCTTCAGTCAACAGATCTGAAAAAGTTGTGCAATGGACTACTCCGAGCAAGGTAAAGCAGGAGAACATGGGCGATTGCAGCATGATTGCAAATGTGATATTGCTTTTATAAAAAAGCAATAAATAAATAAACCTTCCATGACTGTACAATACAGTCTGATTTTGCTTCATTTTAGATCTAAACAAAGTCCTAAAAAGAAATGTAAGTGCACAGCTCTGCTTTAACGGAGGTCTACATAGGCCAAGTAAAAATATTGAACGCAAAGAAAAACAAAATTCATGATGCTAGTTTCCCAAAATGATTCATTCAAAGAAGCCCAGATGTGTACTATGTCCTTTAAAGCTCTAAAACAGCCCTGAAAACCTTATTTCACTCACAGCACAGCTTTGTGTGTCCTGACAAATGAATGAGAAATGAAGAAATTGCATTAGTTTTAATAACAAATGCTGAAGCCCCAGTCCATTGTCAATTAGAATGCACAACTTTTGTATACAGGTTTCATTATTCACCACAAATGCGGAAAAATTACCTACTTACACGCATGGCATCCTTTGGGTGTCCCTAATAAAATACACTGTCATGTGTGATTGTATTATGAGCAGCTATACCAAGAGTAAAATGATGATGCTGTATGATGTATATGTGGTCTGATGTAAGGAAAACACTTGCAGTGGAACCTTTCTAAACAGTCCATTTATTTTGAACACAATAAAAGCTGTTGACTAAATCTTTATTTATTTTTTTACTACTGAAGGACTGGATATTGTCTACATCATTGTCTGCTGTGTATAAAAATATTTCATGTCCTTGCGTTCATGATCAAACGTACCGCTGAATCAGTGTCCTTATTTGCACAAATATATTTCATTTGGAGATGTGAATCACGTGAAGACGTGATAAAATGTGTACGCATACAATACATGGAGCTGGTTCATGTTTGGAGCAGGAGAGTATTTGAAATATATGTATACAAAATTGAAACATGAAACAAAATTAAGAATTTCTGTATAGTTTTTATTCATTTTTATTTCTGTTTTAGTTTGGTACATCAGGTTAATGCAACTAAATAACAGGTTAATTTTAACTAAATTAAAAAAATTTTTTTTTAATATTTTAGCTAACATTTTGTTTTAAGTAAAGCGATTTTTTAATGGTTTTTAGTTGGCTATAATAACACTGATGCAAATAAAATCTACACATTTAATAATATGCGTCAAATAAATGTTCTTAGTCTTTCCTTTCTGTGACAGGGCATCCCAGACAGAAGCTCCAATAGTTTACCTTAAATTAAATGGAAATAATAACATTTAATATCCACATTAAGCAGTATTACGATTTATGTTTTTATCATTCCCAAAATATTAGATGCCTTAAATGCTAATTTAGACGCTTGTTATGATCTTACATTTAAGAAAACTGATCCGCAGGGCTCCAAAATACATTTTACAGTTTGCACAAATCTATTTTAAATCACAAATGCAAGTGAAATGGTTTCTCTGTCGAGCCCCGTGTGTGACTGTGCAAAAGCTGACTAACTGAAGACGTTACTGTAGCTATAGCCATTAGACATGGTACTTTTTTGAAAATGAATTCCAGCACAGCTTTAAATGTCCCTTCACAATAGATAATGTATTACAATTAACTATATTACAATGTTAGAAATCCAAGCATTTATAAAAACTAAGTGTGATAAAAAACGTTACCATGTCGCTTTTACAACATTTCATATCTCTCAGTTCTAGCCAAAAAGCCAAGCCAATGTTAATTCTTGTTTTATTACAAGCTCTGTTGTGTTCTCTTTTCATAAGCAGACGCTCCTCTGTTTGGTGTTTTTTTTAAATGGGTGATTCCCCAGAGGTTCAAGATTTAGCATGCTGCTCCGTGTCAAACTTTCTGGCTCGTTTATGCCACTCCCACACTATACACACGGCAAAGTAGTCTTTTTTTTAAGGAACCATTTCCTGTAAAGCTGCTTTGAACCATATGTATTGATTGTACATATACAAATAAAACTGACTCAACCTTGTCACACATTTGCAGTACTAACACAAACCAATCAGACCACAAGATGCCACCCAATATGCCCCAGCAACCAATAAGGGTGTCAAAATGAAAAATTTCTTAGATACAGTGCCTTGCGAAAGTATTCGGACCCCTTAAACTTTGCAACCTTTTGCCATATTTCAGGCTTCAAATATAATGATATGAAACTGTAATTTTGTGAAGAATCAACAACAAGTGGGACACAATCATGAAGTGGAACGAAATTTATTGGATATTTCAAACTTTTTTAACAAATCAAAAACTGAAAAATTGGGAGTGCAAAATTATTCGCCCCCTTTACTTTCAGTGCAGCAAACTCTCTCCAGAAGTTCAGTGAGGATCTCTGAATGATCCAATGTTGACCTAAATGACTAATGACGATAAATAGAATCCACCTGTGTGTAATCAAGTCTCCGTATAAATGCACCTGCACTGTGATAGTCTCAGAGGTCCGTTTAAAGCGCAGAGAGCATCATGAAGAATTTCATTCCACTTCATGATTGTGTCCCACTTGTTGTTGATTCTTCACAAAAAATTAAAATTTTATATCTTTATGTTTGAAGCCTAAAATGTGGCAAAAGGTTGCAAAGTTCAAGGGGGCCGAATACTTTCGCAAGTCACTGTACATCGTGATGCAGGCGTGGATGTTTCGGTATCGTTTCGGTAAGAGACCATAACTGGTTATAATGTACTGATTATTTTCTGTTGTCATTTGTCCAGCACGTATATTTTCGGGGTAGCATACAATGGCAGAGGGAGGCGAGACGTGAGTGAGAGTAATTAAAAATCTCCAACTACTACTAAAAGTCGACATCTGGGCACATTTCGGTTCTTAAGAACAACCTCCATGACCTGGAGAACACACATGCTGTGTGTAAATCAAAGCTATCTGATTTATCAAAAGGATTTCTGTGTTTTATTGATCATCAGAAAAATTCAAAATAAAAGACCGCAATACGAGCGAGCACGGCCACAGCACTGGTAAGATCATTCAGTTTCTTTACTTTTAATGAAGATGATTACATGTTGAGTACCTATGACTTTACTTTCAGTTTAATTTGTGGTAGTTTGTACATTGGCTTAATGAAGAGATACTCGTCTGTGGCGGTGCGTGCTGCATAGCGCCATCATATCTGGCTATAACGTCATATTACACGCTCTCATACGTTTATTTATTTTTTACGTATGTGGTTTCAACAACCAGATGCATTTAGACTTTATTTTTGACTGTAAGGCGGCCCAAACCACTTCTTAAAGTGGATTTTATTATTTCCTTTTGTGTATTTGTTCTAAATGTTCCTGTTGTCTTCTGTGCCCTGACTTGAGTATTATTTGATGTTTGATTTTCTTTGAGCAGGTAAAATTAAAGGTTCAATTCATATCTTACTGCTTATATTTATTGACAAAATTGTATACATGAGGATGCGGTACATTGTCAATGCATCGTGAAATCAAACTGAACCGAAGACATGATAATCGTAATAGAACCGTGAGACGAGTGTAGGTTCACACCCCTAGCAGCCAATTACAAACTAAAAGACAAATACTACATTTTTCATGTTTAATCATTGCTGTCACATCCAAGTACTCGTGCCCATCCCTAATGTCAAATATAGTTATGTCAAAATGTAGCTCTTTATCAAATAAAACAAAAGATCTCTAGTACACTTACCTCAAAGCCAAGCCTGTCTTTCTCTTTCCAGAAGCAGAAATGGGTCACTTTTTTGTCCCAAAACTCATCAGGTTTCACCACACACACAAGAGAGACCTCAGCTGGGATCACATTCTAGAGGAAAAACATCAGAGTTCACAATCCAGCTGTTGAAGTCATCCAAAAACATGAAACATTTACAAACAAGATCACTCTTGTTATTGATGAATAGCAATGGACCAATCATTAATGAACAGATATAAAGGGGTCCGAGGTCACAGAAAACATTCAGTACACTTAATCACCAAATCAACCATTTCAAATCGTCTGGATCAATGTTATTGTACCTACTGGTCTGAAAGATTCAGATTTCCTGTCATACATCCTAAGGCTCTCAAATTGAGAAAAGGCTGAGAGATATAAGTACCTGATTCTATTTTTAAATCCTATCTTTAAAGCTGTTAAAATCAAGTTATCTGCACACTGCAAATGTACAACACTCACTCATAACTAAAAACTGCAGGTCATCCAGAGGACATGTCAAGCAAATAACAGGAAGAGCCTTCACCATCTCCTCCAGCAACAGACTGTGCCAAATAACTAATCTACAAGGTACAACCACTTTGATATGCTCTATACTCTATACCATTTTAATTTATAATAACAGTCCGTATGCTTCATCAGATGTAATCAGGTATTGGTTTCTTAAACATTTTTGTTCTTCATAATTATCAGCACTAAATTCAAAAGCATCGTACAAATGTGAAATACAATAAAACGATTCACCCCAAGCCTGAATCTAAAACTATTTTTATGCTGCCTTTAAGCTGCTTTTTCCTTCAAGGAATCTAGTTCTCAATTTCTCTTACTTACAAACACAACGGCATGTCATTGCCCGAAGCACAGAAGACAAAATATTTATAAGGAAACAAAATTGCGAGTGCAAAAATGCAAGTGATTGCATTTTTGCCTCAGCAATAGAGGCCTTTACCAAATGTTTGGGGTTTGGCAATATTTTATGCTTTTAAAAGAAGCCTCTTTTCCACACCAAGGCCGTAAAATAAAACTGTGAAACACAGTACAGTTATACATACATACAGTAAAACTGAAATATTACAACTAAAAAAAAATTATATTCCAATATATATATTATTGTGATGGCAAAGCTTTTTTTTTTTTTTTGGTGCCTACGTCTTTTTGTAACCATCCCTTTGTAGCATCACTAATTTCACATAACAAATGTCCACGTTGGAAGTTTAGCTTCATGTGGCATTCTATTTGAATAAACTTGTAATCTTAGGAGTTAGAAATTCTGACTTGGATACAGTATAAAGGAGACTAATCAGAAATGGCAAAGCTCAATACAAGGAAATCCCATCTTTTAATTAAAAGAGCCGAGTGTCTTAGCTGGTACAGCCTGAAAAAGTGTCTTAGCACAATATTGGTGAAATGCATTATGCCAAATTGTTATTGCCTAGAAAATGGCTATCCAGAGATTGCCAAGATGGCCACAGAGTGAATGGACTTGCATTTTTGGACTTTGATTTAATGCAGAATAAGTTGTAATGCACGAGCAAAAAGTAGCAGCCTGAGTTTAAAGCAACAATTCCATGCTGTGTCCCATAAACAGGGGAAAATAACAGGGCAGAACAAGCATCCATTCAGTTCAAAGTGAATAATTTCCAACAATACGCTCTACAAAACCAGGGAAGGCCGCCAACACATAAGCAGCATGGGTTTCTGATAATAGCACTGAATCTTATTATTTACAGGTATTTCTTAAGAAGTGATCTGTATTAGAGGGGAGTTAAGCACTCATTAAATAATCACCACAAATATTAATGGGTTCATTAGTGAAAAAGTAAGTACCAGATGTCAAAGAAACAAGAGCAGACATATGTTTCACATAATGTTTCCTTCGTTGCTTTCTGCCAATCTGAACAAAATCCAAAAGTGGGCAAATAAAACAAAATTCCTGCAATCCTACCTGCAACATCAGAACAACAGTCTTCACTATATTCCACTGAGACTTCCTGCCATCGACGATAACGGTGAAACCTCGAGCTTTGCACTTCTCGCTGCAGATACAACAGAAAAAAAAAGATATTTATTTGGTTGCATAACACAAATGATAGGCCAATACGTGTTGTCAGTACAGATACAATGAATCAATTACAGCGACTCCACCGTGGCTGTGTTGTTAAACTGACTAATTTGTTTGTTTTGTGGTGGCATTTTAAAATGAATAAACTGAGTTTGTGTGAGCTGCAATGACTCACATATTCCAAGAAACATGTATTCAATCATACAATTACTATTTTGGTTTGTTAAAAAAAAACATTTTGGGCCTGAATAACATTTCTTTTCATTCTTTGGGGAAAAAGAACAGCCAACTCACCCTGTAAAATGCCTCTAAAAATGTCAGCAGAAAAGTAATTTGGAGAAGGTCACTTTTAAAGCTTTGAAAAATAAGAGACTACAGAACAAGCGATAGTCTTACTGCCAGCGGTTATGTGAGGCATGACTATCAGACTTTAACTTTAGTCAAAACTTCTGCAGCTCAGAGTGTGGTAAACTCATTCATATAGACTCAGATTAAAGCAACAAAAACAACAACAAAAAACACATTAAAGACTGGCTGTTACCTTGATTTTTACCATGGCGCATAGGTGTACTTAGGCACAAACACACACCTAAACCCTTTTTTCATGGTAAAAATTAGGAATGCAAAGTATATATACTGTATATACCATTTGTGGTATTGACCGATATTAGTGATGCATTTTATTTACTAGTAAAATTAAATAAGGGATATTTCAATATGCATGCCCATTTATCCTATTTTTAATATAATGTTCACTTCACATTGCATCTTTAAAAACAATAATTTAATAACACTTCAATTCAATAATGTTGAATTCACTTGGCAACACTTTAATATGGGGAACACATTCACAATTAACTATACAACCTTTCTTCACACTCCTAATTAACTGCTTAATATTAATAGTTAGTAAGGTTGTTTTGTAGCGCTTAAGTTTAGGTAAAGGGTAGGATTAAGGGATGTAGAATAAGGCCATGCAAAATAAGACATTAATATGGGCTTATAGGTATTAATAAACCAAATAAGCCAATATCCTAGTAATATGCATGCTAAAAAGTAACTAGAATGAATAGTAATATTGGTACATCCCTAGTTAAAAAGAATATTTAATGCATAGAGTCATTCACAATCTGCAGTGACAAAAGAATCTGAACTAAATTTTTGAGTCATGGAGTGCCTTATTTTATCAGAATGCAGCAAAAGCAATATGATAAGACACCAATGTTCAATAAATAACAAATCCTAATAACGGAATGGAATACAAATGATTCTGTCAAGTAATGTAGTTTCCGACTGTCAAGCAACAGTGAATGATACAAACTGTGCAGTTTTATCTAGTGTTTTGAACATGGCTCATCCAATCAGAATCATATCTATCCATTTAATAATTTATTTGTTTAACCTTTATACTGTAACAGCCAACAAAAATGGACAAACTAACATAAACAACATTTTTCCAGAGCCTTGGAGGCTAAAAGAACATCAAAAGTCTGGAGAAATCAATAATTGTACTTTCAAATTTTAGTCTACCACAGTCTGACCATGAATTACAGCAACTTTCTGTTCCATGTGCGAATACTGTAACAGTGTGCATCCATTTCTGCTCTCAACACTTTATGATGTGCTTGATGTACTGCTTTTGAAACAGTGACACATTAACTTCAAGAGAAGTTTGCAAAGCTGTGTTTTTACCTAGGAATACTCAGTAGATAGTCCAGAGTGGCGCTGAGCTCCTCCATGCTGGTTTGCTCGGTACATAATGGGATGGTCAGGATCAAACCACTACGTCTGTCCTTGCCTCCTGAAAAACCAAATGGGCAGAGTCAGGAAATATGCAGAAAATCCAGCAGCACAGAGTGAAATATGATGTAGGAATGGAAAAACAGTGTAAGATTGTGAGTCTTCAAGGGAAAGTCAGACAAAAACAGTACTGAGGTTATACAAAAAGCCTTTTAGTGGAGCAGAGCCTCGTGACATTGCAAACTGTAATTAATTCACAGACTATTGCATGGGAACGTGCACCATTTCAAGGACACCAAGCAATCAAATGTTTCAGTAATTTCTTTCCAAGAAGCTTTCATTATCCAATTTTTGTGCAAAGACCTTGGTATAATATATTGTTGAGGCACAGCACATTTCCACAAAATAATGATAGATAGATATATAATCAATTAATCTGTAAAAACCTCAGTGTATGACCCCATTTTGGAAAATGAAAGAGCCATCCAGCAGACTGTCAGAAGCAGGAGGCAAAATAATATGTGGACTCAAGGATGGCCTCTTAAAAGTTAAAGGATATATGAGTGAAAGTAATTATTCATACGTGGCATTGCTAGCAAAGATGTGGCCTAAGGAATAGTACATTCTGAGCCGTAATGCTTATTCAAGTAACAAGAGTTATGGTGTGTTCACACTTGTAGTTTGTATATGTTACATATATGTTCACAACCTGATTGGTCGGCTTTTATTACATATATTTTGCGACGGAACTAATTGGCTAAATGTGCTCAATGTATGCGCGTAACCTACAAATGATGGAATTGACCAGTTGAGAATTGAAGAGATTATAAAATGTTTAAAGGAGTCAAAACAGCAGCAGGAATCCCTTCGTCACACAAACATCTGCTGCAAAGAGACGCAGTGTTGATGCCTGTACTGAACTGTGATGGGCATTTATGATTATGAAAATAAAATCCAAGTACAGCTCTGGAAAAAAAATTAAAAGACCACTGGAATTTTTTTCTTAAATCAGCATCTCTACAAGTATGGACCCATTCCATTCCAATGTCTGTTGAATTCCAGCACAGGCACACCTCATTAGGTGATTAGGTGATCAACTGAACCAAATCTTATTTAATAAGGAAAAGTATAAAAAAAAACACTTCTGTGGTCATCACTAGCTGGAGTGATGACCACACTGGATGGCAAAAACAGTGCTATTAGTACCTCAAAAGTAACTGGAATCAAAAAATAGCCGTTGACCATGCCAAAAAAGTTGAAAAGGAAAGTTTTGAGAGTGGAAAAGAAGGGTTCAATTCTGGCTTTACTGGCAGAGGGATACAGAGAGCGTCGGGGGGTTGCTTCCATCCTTAAAATTTCAAAGACAGCGGTTCATAAGAACAAGGTCAAGCAGCAGACATTGGGGACAACAAAGCTACAGACCGGCAGAGGGCGAAAACAACTCTCCACTGACCGGTATGACCACCAACTCATTCGAATGTCACTCAACAACCGTAGGATGACATCAAGTGATCTACAAAAAGAATGGCAAAAGGCAGCTAGGGTGAAGTGCATGGCGAGGACAGTTCGAAACAGGCTTCTAGGGGTAGGGCTGAAGTCGTGCAAAGGAAAAAAAAAAACCTTCATCAATGAGAAGCAAAGAAGAGCCAGGCTGAGGTTTGCAAGAGATCATAAGGATTGGACTGTAGAAGACTGGAGTGAGGTCATCTCTGATGGGTCCAATTTTCAGCTTTGTCCAACACCTGGTCATCTAATGGTTAGACGGAGGCCACATTGCATTTTGTAGGCCTGGAGAGTCTTGTGCAGCCACATTGTCTTGCACCTACTGTGAAATTTGGTGGAGGATCAATGATGATCTAGGGGTGCTTCAGCAAGGCTGGAATCGGGCAGATTTGTCTTTGTGAAGGACGCATAAATCAAACCATGTACAAGGTTATCCTGGAAGAAAACTTGCTTCCTTCTGCTCTGACAATGTTCCCCAACTCTGAGGACTGTTTTTCCAGCAGGACAATGCTCCATGCCACACAGCCAGGTCAATCAAGTTGTGGATGGAGGACCACCAGATCAAGAAAGACCCTGTTATGGCCAGCCCAATCTCCTGACCTGAACCCCATTGAAAACCGCTGGAATGTGATCTAAAGGAAGATGGATGGTCACAAGGCATCAAACAAATCCGAGCTGCACCAGGAGTGGCATAAAGTCACCCAACATCAATGTGAAAGACTGGTGGAGAGCATGCCAACACACGAAAGCTGTGATTCAAAATCAGGGTTATTCCACCAAATATTGATTTCTGAACTCTTCCTAAGTTAAAACATTAGTATTGTGCTTTTTAAAAATGAATATTATTTTATTTCCATTATTCAAGGTTTGACGACAATGCATCTTTTTGTTATTTTGACCAGTTGTTGCTTTCATCAAATAAATGCTCTAAATTACAATATTTTTATTTGGAATTTGAAAAAAAAATGTTGTCAGTAGTTTATAGAATAAAACAAATGTTCATTTTAGCCAAACACATACCGATAAATAGTAAAACAAGAGAAACTGATACTTTTGCAGTGGTCTCTTACTTTTTTTCCAGAGCTGTATTTGTGAGCATTCTGTCCTTTTTAGGGTCACATCTGTTTTTGTTTCATTTAAATGTCTTTGGTCCATGTTGGGTTCATATTTCAGTTGAACAGCACCAGAGATGGGTCTAGGCCCGCTTTTTTGGTGAGCACCAGGGTTTAGATGGCAACGTACACATTCAAAATGAACTGTACTAATTTCGCACCAGTGTTTGTTTTAATCGAACCAAACACGCCAAGAGCACACCCTTAGAGTCCAGCTTACATCAAGTAGCAGTGAATAACTAATCAAATAAAAATACTCATTATTTGCAAATAATACAACAAAATGCCTTGCTAACACTAAAGAAAATTTGAAAAGCAGAAACCTAATATATCATTCTAAAAGACTATTCTGGTTCTTTTAAGCAGAAAGTAATAAGAGATCATATAATAATCTCTGACTACATTATAGAGATAAAGATGATGCTGCCTGAGACAAAATCTTTCACAAAGAAAACAAGAAAGCGAGTGAAGGGTTTCAAATAATCACTTGGCATTGTCCGTTTTATTGGATAGCAGCTTATTTCTGGCTCAGTGCTATAGTCACATCTAATCATGAAACATGAGTATAGAATACATGTATTCACATCACATCCTAGGGAGGAGAGAAGCCTGCAGCAAATGCATTTATGTAATATTGTGATACACAACTAGACAAGCTACTCAAAATGATTTGAAAACTTTCATTAAATTAATTCAAATCTATAACTGTATTAGTCTTTACCTGACAGAAAGGCCAGCTTCTTCTTCAGCACAGGCAGCATGATGGAGGCCTCCATCCTGGAACAAGTCTATTGTCTATTTACACAGCTGCAAAAGGTTTGAACAACCTATTAGATAACACATTAAAAATGTATTTGATTCATATGTGATATCTAGGGCTAAAACAAATGACTATGAAATGCATTTTTATGATTATAGCCTCAAATGTCCAATAGCCATAAAATTAACTGAAGGTGCCCAAGAATGAAAAATTGAATTAACCATGGCATGGTTGAATAGCAAGAGTTCAGTACATAGACATCACAAACATTGAGTCTCAAACACCATTATTTCCTCCTTCATATGTAAATGTTCTTCGTGAAAAACACCACAGAAAAACAATTTTCAGGCGAACGCCAACTGAGCCACAATCATTGGGGATTAGAGCTGCAACTAACAATTATTTTTTCTGTCGACTAATCTAACGATTATTTTTTTGCTTAGTCGACTAATCTAACGATTGTTTTTATTAAAATAAATAATTAATCTAATGTTCTTTTTTGTAATTAGCTCATGAATCCTTTGGATAACTTTACAAAAAAAATATAAGTACAACTTCTAATATAATATTTCAACCTTTATTCATTTTCAATCAATGTGGTTGAAGTTTTTACAGTATAAAATAATAAAGAGGCAAAGAAAATTATTTTACCATGGTAAATATGAGTTTGTGATAGCGTTTATAATTAAACCACAGTAGCCATACATTTACAGTTGTCTGAGACGTCATGAAATGTTCTTTAGCATCACAAACCATAAAATGTAGTCAGGGTTCTGCTATGGTTTAACATGGTTTCCAGAGATCTGGAGCTGATTCGGGGTAGCTCGGTGGTTTGTGACTGTTGTCTCGCGGCGCGTTGTCTTTTAAGGGGCCGTTCACATATCACGACTTTTGCACGCTCAAGTTCATTATTTCCAATGTAGGCGTGCGATAAGCGCTCTCATAATGAAAGCGACACTTTTCCAGGCGCGTCCGCACCGCATCGAGTTAAAAACATCTCAACTTTTCAGAATGCCGCAAGCACAAGAATATCCGACCTGAACCAGGAAGTTAGTCACCAGATCACACGGAAACCAGTTAAACCGTAACACCGGAGAGCGCCGAGATGTTTTCTCTGAGGTGCTCGCGCATCGCAGTTGTGCTGCCGTGGTACACCATATCGGTTTTGCAAAGGGAACAAGGGGCCATTTTATTTGTCCTGTGTTTAAAGTATTCCCATACTTTTGATAACAGTGGTCTCTGTTTTTGTGATAGAATGCAACTTTCTCCATTCCCTGTGTGCCATTATGCGAGATGTAAACAAACAGTGTGATGTCGTTGCAGCACTACTGGGGATCATTAAAATGTACGCCCCCAACATTTGTATACGGCAGCGTATGCGTCACGTGAGGATAGCGAAAATGGCAGATCATGGAAATAGATGTTATGTTCCAGGCTGTGCAGGGGACATGGGGACTTTTCATAGACTTCCCACTGAATAAAACTGTCAACAGGCATGTTTATCTACAACCGGATACCGCAACAATTTAATTAAAAGTTGTTCGTTTGCTCGGCCCATTTCACCACGGACAGTTTTTCTAACCTGAGCAATAGCAGGCTTCACTTAGCGTCTGCTACTGGAGAAGCAGCAATTCAAACTATATCCCCGCGAGCAGTAAGTGTAGCGATTTTATCCACTTATTGACTGTCTAAACAATTTCTGATTAAACTGGAAGTTTCTTAGTGAGACGACATAAACGATAATATCCCGTTTTGTCTAGATCCAACGCAAGATACTAGTACAGTAACAATAGGAAACTCCAAGTAGTATACATCAGTATGACAAATGTCAAAGTTAATATTATTTCCTGCCAGTGTTGTCATACAAATCTACAAAATACAACCGTATAATTTAGCCTATAGGCTATTTTCATCAACAACACATAACTCAGGAGCTAACTATGTTAGGAGCTTACAGATCACTCACTCGACACTCACTTGGCAGCGTCAATTTAAAAAAAAAAAAAAAAAAACTATAGGCTACTGTACTGTACAAACATATTTGTGCGCTGACGTTTCCCAGTTCGCTGTTTAAAGTTTGTGATTCAAAGTGAAGAAGCTATCATTGTAAAATCATACAGTGATGCATTACAGTGATTAAAATGTTTTTAAAATGCTAAAAACAAATTTGTGACGGCTGACGATACGAGTTAACGTATCAAGTTAATGTTAAATGCTAGTTCACATGTAGGCTAGCATATATTTACATGTAAATAAGTCACATAACCTATATGTAGATATCAGAGAACAATTTAAAAGGTCCCGTTCTTCGCGATTCCATCTTTCAAACTTTAGTTAGTGTGTAATGTTGCCATTAGAGTACAAATAATACCTGTAAAATTATAAAACTCAAAGTTCAATGCCAAGCGAGATATTTTATATAACAGAAGTTCCCTTTCAAAGCCTACAGCGAACGGCCGGTTTGGACTACAGCAGGAAGTGCAGGGATGTAATGACGTCACTAGAACCGTTTGTTGACTAACCCTCCGCCCACAAGAACACGCAAAATAGGGGGCGTGGTCTTGTTGCTCTCCCACGTGGAGAAGAGCGCGCATTCAGCGCTTGCATCTCCCCGTTATGGTAAGAGGCGGGACCTTTCCGGGCAAAGTGTGCTAAGCTGCTGTCCAATCACAACACAGGAAGCGCTGGCCCAATCAGAACTCGTTACGTATTTCTGAAGGAGGGACTTCATAGAACAAGGAAATCAAGGCTGTTTTTAGGACAGAGGAAACAGCGCTGTACAGATAAGTAAATTGTGTGAAAAATACTGTGTTTTTTTCACACGGGAAACATGAACTCATGTTATATTGCACACTGTAAACATAATCAAAGCTTTGAAAACACGCGAAGAATGGGACCTTTAAAAATATTGTTTCAACTCATTCTAGGGCACCTTTAAACTACATCTGTGCCTATGACATCTGTGCATACTTCAACAGAATTAAGAAATACTTCAGGTATAGAAAGCAGTTCTTGGAGATATTTTAAATGAATCAGTCATTTATAGGAAATAAGTTAAAAGGACAGTTCACCCAAAATAACCATAAATTACTAAAATAAAAGACTTTCGTTCATCTTTGGAACACAAATGAAATCTAAGAGCTTTTTGTCCCTTCAAAGATAGCTATGTAACTACCACTTTGACACTTCAAAAGTTCATAAAGAGAGAGGAAAACTAATTCTTATGAATTGAGCAGTTTAGTCAAAATGTTCTGAAGAGACATGGCTGCTTTATATGAATATAAATGTAGGATTTTATTCAAAAATAAATTGATCAGCGAACATAAACAGAGGCTGAACCGAACCTGCTTGACTTGCAAGAACAAACCTCTTGTGGGAAGCTCAAATGTGCTGCGTAACACGAGAATGTAACACATTTGTTCTCACACGTCAAGCGAACATGCTTGTGCTTCCGTTTTCCACAACTGATTTGTAAGTTGATGAATGTTTATGTGAATAAAAACCTAAATTCAATCTGTTCATCATATAAAGCGAATGCATCTCTTCAGAAACTTTGGACTAAACTGCTTAATTCAATGGATTCGTTTTATGATCTTCTTATGAACTTTTTTGTGTCAAAGTGGTAGCTGCATGGACAGAAAGCTCTCAGATTTCATCAAAAAGATCCTCATTTGTGTTCCAAAGATGAACAAAAATCTTAAGGGTTTGGAACGACATGAGGGTGAGTATTTAATGACAGAATATTAATTTCAGGGTGAACTCTCTCTTTAAGGAATGGTTTACCCAAAGACAGTGAACTCTGCTGTCAAGCTCCAAAAATAAGAAAAAAACAACCTAGGTTGAAGTCATTTTGTCACAGAATGTCAAACCTGCTGAGGTCATCATTTAATCACCCTTAAGTTTTTTCAAACCTGTGTGAGTTTCTTCTGTGGAACACAAGAGATGATATTTTGAAGAATGTTGGAAACCACCGTTTTTTTCTTCCCAAAAAAATGGAAATCAACGGTAACCAAAACTGAGACATTTCTCAAAATATATTCTATGATGTTCTACAGAAGAAAGAAAGTCATACTGGTTTTGAACAACATGGGGTGAGTAAATAATTTATTTTCGCGTAAACTCTCCCTTCATGCAAAAAGCGATCATTTGACTTCAGAGGTTGACAGCCAATGAACTATTCCTTTAATGCCCAGTCATACAATGCATTCCTGATCAATTTTTATGATAAACACACAAGCACAATTTTAAACAAGAAGGGGTTCCAACAAAATCCTCGCCAGAAGCAACATTTCACCATGCCAGAAATACCAGAACGATACAAAAAAGAACACTGGCAAAACAAGCTGAAAAGTAGGTTAAATCACTATAATTAGGCAACACTAGAATGTTCACAGCGTGCTTCAATTACACAGTGATCTGAGTTCTAAAATGCAGGCTGATCTAGATTTCAAAAAGATGACGGTCTCACTCACCTTCAACAGTGATGCAGCACATCAAGTACATTCCATCTCATTCGATTCCCTCCTGGTCCATGTTCTGCAAAGATCGGAGGAGAAGGAAAAACAGAACATGTGGAAATAGGAGTTAGAGTGAGAGAGAAAAATGAAGAGACCTTCTTTGGTGATTTGGATTCTAGCATCCAGCTTAGTTCAACCAATCCGAATACATCATTCAGAATTAATCAGAGTGGTAAAGACCTCCTCATAAACGGCTGAGAATGAAAGTGGTCACATAACCATCCAATAATCAACCAGAAACACTCCATCTGCATTACCCCCTGAGTACAAATTAAAAAAAAATCCAATACCCCCCCCCAAAAAAAAAGATTATCAAAATCCTCCCCAACTGCAATAATGGATTTAAGGGAGGATTGCAAAAGGAAGCACAGCTTGGCAAAGTGATCTTAACATAAGCTTATGCACAGAAAAGTGCCACATCATTTAGAAAAGGACAGCTCAGCACCGATTACACAGTTTGCTGATGTGTCTGCAAGCCAGGGATGTGTGCTAGCAAAAAAGAAAAAAGTGGATCTTTAGAAGTATTATATTGCACTGCTGCACTATTAATTACCATGCAACCCACTAGCCCATCCCAATGCAAATTTATGGCAATTCCTGCTTGTGCAAATATCTCCAAATGGTAAGTGTTCTATGACATAATCATTCTGCATTGTCACTGTATATGCAAAACAAAAACAAAAAAACTATTTCTATGCTTTCAATATGTAAGGAGTGGCATATTTGAACATTGCATGGTCAAATATGAATTATGTTACTTAAATACAAAAAAAAAAAAACATTCAATCTAAAATAAATTAAAAACATGAAAATAATCCATCACACTGCGATTCACATTCATTAGATTCTAATGAATGTATTACAGTAAAACCAATGCTGTGATGCTGTTTTAATCTAGATCAGAATCTATGAAAGTCAGAACAACAAATACTACCATAATGTGTACTAATGTGAGGCTGTTTTGGTTTTATGTCTGATTTAGATTTATGATGATCGGAATGTGCTTACAAGTCACAAGCAATGTAAAAAATACTTTATTTTCTTTTAAGCAAAACAAAGCTGTTTTTTCATTTGCTTTGATTAAGTGTTTAAAAAGGACAACAGGACTTTTTACAGGAGATTCATTGTACATGTCAGTGCAGCCCTATAAACATAAACTTGTGCAGTTTAAGAATCAAGACTGGAACTGTGGTCTTTACGAGTCTTTTCTGGCCACATAAGGACAACAGTTGGCCGGCCAGTCTTGAGAAACAGTGTCTGGAACCAACAGCTGGCTGAGAGAGAGTTGCAGGAATGACTCGCTCGGGCTCTGCTGCTCAGGCGCGAGACAAAGACTGGGATCCACCTATATGGCCTACATTATATTATGATTACAGCTCATCTGCGCAGTAATACAATCCCCACTACTAACGACAACGCACGAGACTGGGTGCCACGTGAAAATACACATTTAAACGCAGTTTGGTATTCATTTCACATGACCATGAACCATATTTTCTAGCAGCATGAATGGCTATTGGCACGCGCGAGCCGATGAACAGCATGCTATGACCTATATTTCATTCTGTGGAGGTTAATGCATCACTAGCATGGATGTGTTGTATATTGGGGTTGAATATAAGGACAATCCCTGACTAACTTACATTAGGTGAACGTCGATAATAATGCTGTGATTGTTAGCACCGCTAAAGACGCGAATGCATGATCCATGTGCTTCCGCTCACAGAGTCACAGCATTTGTTTTTATCATACTGAAGGATTATTGTATAAAAAGATTAAATTACCTTTCTCCGTTTAGAGCCCCGGAGTCGATCTATGTTATTGATATTCGCCTTTGATACTGAGAAGACGCTCGGCGTTGTATTTTGTTAGAAAGGGGCAGGTCTTGCTCTTATGGCTCCTCCCACATGACGGCACAGGGCGTGTATCTCGCTGTAGTGGGCGGGGTCTAGAGTTTCTTTAAACTCACAGTGCATCATTTAAATAGATATCTGATATTTGTGGATTGATTTAGAGGAGCACTGACATCAAATGGACCATCCACAATTTGCCAGAAAATCAACTAAACATAAAGGTGAATAGAAAAAAAAATCCTTAGTTTCTTATTTTTTTCTTTTCTCTATAATCAAAATGTTTCAAACTAAACAGCTTAAGAATCAGCTGAAAGCTACTAAATATTTAATAAGACAATTAATAACAGACAAGTAAAGATAACAAAATTAAGATATAAAAACCTGACATTCTAAAGAAAGAAATAACCAATTTTCTTAATTTCCATTTCAATCTTTTTCCATTGTGTATATAATGAAGTTTCTAGTCTACATAATAATGAATTTTAAAGGATTAGCTTACTTTAAAATTAAAATTAGCCGATGATTTTCTCACCCTCAAGCCATCCTAGGTGTGAATGACTCTCTTATTTATGATGATCACAATCAGAGTATACTGATGAATATCCTGACGTTTCCAAGCTTTATAATGGCAGTCACGGGGTACACATGGTCCGTCATTTAAAACTTTATAAAGTAAAATACCTAGATTCTGGCAGACCGCCTTCCGTATTCAACTTACGCAAAAAAATGTAACACCTCTTGCATGTTCAAAGCGCTTACGCTACGTCATACGTATACGTCGTGCCAGTCACGCTTTTTCCTTAAATTGAAAACGGAAGAAGGTCTGGTGGATCATTTATAGAAAAAAGTACATTTTAACAGTTTAACCGCTTAAACTCTGGGACCGTTTTTTGGTAGTTCCGCCTGGATTTGGCCTACCCAAATTGAAAAGCTTCACCCATACATATTTCAGGTCAACATGTGTTCAACGAACAGTACAGTTTTCATTGGTAATAACAGTGGAAGCGTTTAAGAGTTTTTCCTGTAGTCAATACTATAGGTGTCTATTTTGAAATATTAAATATATTGACTTTTCAAATAAACCTACCCTGAGAAATCTTCACTGGAAAAGTGTAAGCCTAGTCGTTCCTATTTACATAAAGTGTATGCAGTATAAAGTTTACTTGCATGCCAACAAGACAAGAATTTATTTTCATAATATTTCTCCTCAATTCACCCAGATAGCAAAATTGCTCTGGCCCAGATCCGGCCCACACTTGACACTTTCATCTGGCCCACTACCCGCGTGGAATGATGGCACTTGGGCGGTCCGCTCCCATTTGCCAGATTTAGGCCGCAATCAAGCCATAGCAACGCCGCATGTCAGCCATGAACAAAACGCATGAAGCAGAACTGGCCCACATCTGGCCCAGATAGCAAAATTGCTCTGGCCCAGATCCGGCCCACACTTGACACTTTCATCTGGCCCACTACCCGCGTGGAATGATGGCACTTGGGCGGTCCACTCCCGTTTGTCAGATTTAGGCCACAATCAAGCCATAGCAACGCCGCATGTCAGCCATGAACAAAACGCATGAAGCAGAACTGGCCCACATCTGGCCCAGATAGCAAAATTGCTCTGGCCCAGATCCGGCCCACACTTGACACTTTCATCTGGCCCACTACCCGCGTGGAATGATGGCACTTGGGCGGTCCACTCCCGTTTGTCAGATTTAGGCCACAATCAAGCCATAACAATGCCGCATGTCAGCCATGAACAAAACGCATGAAGCAGAACTGGCCCACATCTGGCCCAGATAGCAAAATTGCTCTGGCCCAGATCCGGCCCACACTTTACACTTTCATCTGGCCCACTACCCGCGTGGAATGATGGCACTTGGGCGGTCCACTCCCGTTTGTCAGATTTAGGCCACAATCAAGCCATAACAACGCCGCATGTCAGCCATGAACAAAACGCATGAAGCAGAACTGGCCCACATCTGTTTAAACTGGACTGTATCTGTATGTTTCAAAACAAAGACAAATTGATTCTGTCACTCCAAACAGACACACTGTGCACAGCTGACCTGTACGCTACACTCAATGGTTCTGCATTATTTACTTTGAATAAATAGCATAAAAAAGAGGGTCCCACTTTAGATTAGGGTCCAATTCTCACTATTACCTAACTATTAACTACAACCTTTGCCACAATAAACTCCTTATTAATGCTTATTAATAATCAATAAGGTAGTTAAGGTATAGGATTAAGGGGTGTAGAATAAGGTCATGCTAAATAAGGCATTAATATGCACTTTATAAGTACTAATAAACAGCCAATATCATAGTAATATGCATGCTAATAAGCAACTAGTTAATAGTGAGAATAGGACCCTAAACTAAAGTGTTTCCCAAAAGAGTAAATAAAAGAATTACAAATGATATAGTAAACTAAACCTTGCTGAGCGCTCCAAGTTCATTGAGTGTACTCTCGCAATCACTATCACATGTTTTTCATTACCCTCTATCTTCTATCTAGTATAACTGACAACCGATTAGAGGGACGATGACAAGCAGTCGAAAATCCCTCAGCTGAATGCCATCATAAAATAGAGTCGCCAATTATGCACTTCTCAATAATTTTAGCTCAAGATAAAAACATGATGTTGTGGATTGTAAACAGTAATATAAGAGGCATTAATAAGCAACACACGTATTGTGGGGAATATGGGAAATGTGCTAATTTGCATGGAATACTACAGTGTCACTGCCATTGTTTTAATAAACATATAATTCAATGGAGCTAACTAACATAAATATAATCAAATATACAAACAGATTTACTTATATATATATATATATATATATATATATATATATATATATATATATATATATATATATATATATATATATATATAGGCCTGATTTACTCATTTAAATAAAAAGATGCAAATGGAAATTAAGATAAGTAGGCCTGTCCAATGTTGTATGGTTTCCAAAAATAGAAGAGGATGGATAGATTCAGTTGCTATGGTAATAATATTAGCTCAGAGTAGCCTAATTATCTGAAAAGGCGTGAGAAGATGCCACTAGATGTCTCTGTTTGCTCATTGAGTCACTGTACTGAAAGCTATTCATAGTGCTATTCTGGGTTGTCAATTGAGTTAGAGACGAATAATTTTGTGCTTTGGTTGCTCTTCAGTCCTTGTAGCTTCTCTCCCAAACTTTTCACTACAAAGGGCCAAAGATCACTTTTGATTGAGTGGCCGTGGGCCAAAAGTAAATAAATATTGCAAATATATCAAACTGTATTGTCATTTCAGTGCATAAAACAAAAACTTACAACAATAAGATACGTTCGAAATTATGATATGCTTCAAAACTGAGTCGCAGAAGTCATGCATGTTTTCTTATTTTTTTTCTTTGCATGTTTCTTATCAACTTCAGTCAAATCTGAAAAACATTTAAAACATTTCATTGTTTAAAGTGTAGTCATAAAACACATTTCAGAGTCATTAAATATAATTTAGCCACTGGTATTTATTTGAAATTAGTCCTGTTATTATGATGACAACACCCTGGGCTTCAGGTAGGTTTTTTTTATATTTGGCACCTAAACTCTAGAACAGCCCTGATAATGTTCGCGGGTCAGATTCACTCTCCCAATTTAAGTCTAGATAAAAGACACATCACTTTAGCCATGGATTCACATAATGTATTTCATAACCTTGTGCTCTAGTTATATCAGTGCACATGTTTGTCTTTGCTTAAGGTTTTGAACAGCAGCTCCGCTAATTATTTTCCTGTCTGGATCCAGCCTCTTATGAAGACTTCAGATGACCATCACCTGTGAAGAGACGGCTCCAACTCCTGCAGGGACTTTAGATGACGCAGCTCTGCAGCAACACGCACCAATGCTCAAGTTTTTATATACCCTAAAAATTAACATGTATTCTTACCTTGCATTTTTACCACTAAAACAAAGCATTACTTTATGCTTCTGTGAGCAGTGAACCCCGCCTTTGATTTGCTTGGACATCTCAATCATTTTGACATTGATGAGTGCTGTTATTCAAAACAAAAGCGTAGCTTGATGATGCCAAGATTGAGGGTGGAATAATGGGAGATGTCATCTTCACCTCATGGTGAACAGGGGATAGGACACGGGCAGAAATCATGTTTAAAGATGAGATTATTAACATTTAAGGGTTAGTTCACCCAAAAATGAAATTTATATCATTAATGACCCCCCCCCCCCCCCCCCATGTTGGTCCACACCCGTAAGACCTCCGTTCATCTTCAGAACACAGTTTAAGATATTTTATATTTAGTCTGGGAGCGTATCCAAGTGTATGCACACTGTCCATGTCGAGAAAGGGAATAAAAACATCATCAAAGTTGTCCATATGTGACATCAGTTAGTTCATTAGAATCTCTTGAATCATCAAAAATTTTGCCTGACAAGCCAGACCCACATCAAGATGTTTAGTCTGGAAACTCACCATTGACAGGGCTCAATCAGAGGGGCGGGATAAACGGTTGTCTTTCAAACTCCTTCTGCATGGCGTGCACGCAATAGCAGTTGCGCTACAACCAATCAGAGCAACGAAGGTGAAGCAGAGCTCGTTGACAGATTAAACTTTCGCTGTATCCAGTCGGCAAAACTCCGAACACATCTTCCCTTCATAAGAATGACTTTGGTGCCGTTATTTTTTCTTTTCCCAGAGAAAAGCTTAACCCCAAGTCTTCCAGTGTCGCGGTCAAAGCTGATTTAAAAAACGCTGTTCGCCAGTTTCTGTGTTTAGTAGTAGCACGCAAGCACAGCTGAGGTCTTACGGGTGTGGAATGACATTAGGGTGAGTCATTAATGACATCAATTTCATTTTTTTAATTAAAAAAATTTACATTTGATGTTTATCTGCTTACCTAGAGGGCATCCAAGATGTAGGTGTTTGTTTCTTCAGAAGAACACAACTGAAGATTTTTAACTTCAACCATTGCTCGAATAATGCATGTCAATGGGTTGTATTTTTATGAGTCATTATGAGAGTAAAAAAAAGACATACAAATCCATATTCAACCCTGCGGCTCTTGGCGACACATTGATGTCTTAAGATACAAAACAATCATTTTCTGCAAGAAACAGTACGAACAGTATTTATGTAAAAAAAAATACCTCATATCAGACACATCTCATCTAGTTTTCACATATTTCTCATAGAATCACATCTAGTATTCCCAATTCTAGCCGTTACTTCTGTTGAATAAGGTCAAAATCTCGGCGTGATCATAGATATATTTATAGATTCCTCATTAGTGCATGCATGGTTTGGTCGAATGAGGCATCTATGTAAATATTTCTATGATCACAGCGAGATTTTGACCTTATTCAATGGAAGTAATGGCGTTGGGAATACTAGATGTGATTAACAAATATATGTGGGGATTATGGCCCTCAACCTAATATTTGAAAAGAATAAAAAAGATCATGTCGCCACCTATGGCTGCGTCCGAAAACTTTGTTGCCTCGCATTCTTAAAGCCAATGGCAGCATCTGCGCACAAAGGTACCTCACAAAACTGATTTCATACAGACTTCAGGGCATCGTAATGATATCTTTATTTTTTAGCTTAACTGTCACAGAGTGATTGCACAGGATTGTGGGATATGAAAGGCACTGAAGGATGCATCTATGTGGCCTTTAAAAACCGAACAAATAAAAGGACCACAGGAGAGAGCAGGGGCGTGCAGAGAGTTCTTTAGGGGCAGGGGCTCAAATGTAAAAAAGGAGCAATATGGAAAAAATAAAAAAATATATTATAAGAAGACAGGGGTCGGCGTGACTGGGACTTGCTTTCTTTATTTCTCACACAATAATCAACACATAGCACGCGCATGGGCGTATAACTCTAAACCAGTGTTCCTCAAACTTTTTCAGCCCAAGGACCACTATATCTTCCAATTTTTTTCTGAGGACCACCTACAGAATCCCACTCTAACGCGCCCCCAAAAACCAACAAAATAGGAAGGATAAGCTAAATTTAAGTTTAATATGCAACTGTTTCAAGTCAAAAACTAATTATTCAAACACAAATGCAATGATATGATCAGAAATTATTATATACATTTTTATTAAATTTGAAAAAGTAAAAGTGAAATGAGTTTCAGCTTAATATGAACAACAAACTGCACATGTGGAAGAAAAAAAAACTGCAATTAAACATAGGCTACTGTAACAGCCTAGGTCCCACTTAATGCCATTCCAAAGAGCCAATAGTTTAAAACTGTGCTGGGTATAGGAAGTCTATGGTTGTAACTATGGTAACAATAAAATGCTGAAAAGAATGTTCCCCTTAAGGCCCTTTCACACTGGACGCGATTTTGACGCGCGAATAATTAGCACAATGGTTTTATTTTTTTGGTCAGCTGTTTGTGTAATGAGCGCTTCCACACCGAACGCGAATGTGCTGCGGCGAAAAAACGGCATTTATTTTTTTTCGTTTCAGTTTCGATATTTTTTACTCTAGCGGCGTCAAAAACGGCTTCAACCAATCACATACAAGGAAACAAAGGCGACGAAATGTCAAGTTGATGTCATGAGCTATTCACTCAACATTAACCATTGCCAGGTATGGCATATCTCATGAGATTACAGCTGTAGGACTAGTCAAAGCTGTGCATCTGCAGCTGTGTTTACTACTGTGTTTACAGACAGCAATAACCTAAGTTAACTTTTTATATATCATTTTTTTTTTTAACCTTATGTCCACGATTATGGAAAGTGAATGTGTTGCCATCAGTATGTCTGTGGCACTTAAATGTTTACATTGTGACTGAACTGGAAACAGACCGGATGGATTGGTTCCTGAAGAGCGCGTCTCGGGATGAGATCCTCAAATTGTCCCACAGACTAAAGAAAGTACTAAAGTGCAGAACCGGCCATGATAAAGATTTAGCTCCTGTACATGATTAGCATATTCCCCTTCAGACTCTCTGTCCTTCAAGACTGGGTTGCACCCGAAACCGTCTTTTAAATCAAATAAAAAGCTAATCTTCACTGTCCGTGTTTTCTCAGCTGACGCAGCAAATGTTTTCGAATGTTGGAGCTCTGAACGTTGCAAATTCGTGTCGCGGCTGATGTGAATGGTTTTGACGCGAAGTATTCGCATGCGTTACGCGTCCAGTGTGAAAGGGCCTTTAATGTCCAATATCACTGAAATTACTGGGATTTTACACATGAAACAAAAACTAGTAAAATACAAAACTAATAGATTTGTAGATTTTAGATCCATTTTTACGTTATTAAAACAGAATGGCAAGAACTGTTTCGCATGAACATTAAAAATCTACTTAAATAAGTGACAATTTTATAAACACTTGCCTAGTTTAGGTCATCTTTTCGCGGACCACTAGGGGTCGATGGACCACACTCAAAAAATTCTCCGGAATTCTCTCACTCAGGTTCAGCATCAGTCATTCTGCAGCCAGTGTCTTGCATAGTCCCAGTCCAACTCTCTCTGCTCTCTCTCTCCCGGCAGCGGCTTATAAGTGGTCTCTCCACGCCAATTACTGCAATCAGAAACAGGTGTTAATCATTTGTGCGTGACCTACTTACCCGCCGCTCTGCTCTGCTCTCTCTTTCCCGCTGCAGACCTTGCAGAACCACGCCCCCTCCGCCACATACCCCCACCGCCTGACTCAGGTCGGGGAGCCATCCGGCCTGCAGCCCCCCAACCCCTTCCTGGGGGGGAAGTCGGCCACAGCCATCTGAGCACCCGGCCTGTGGATCACCTTGAACTTAAATGGCTGTAAAGCTAGATGCCAACGGATGATCCGCGCGTTGGTATCCTTCATGCAGTGGAGCAACTGCAAGGGGGCGTGATCCGAACAGAGGGTGAACTCCCACCCCAGGAGGTAATAGCGAAGGGTGAGGACTGCCCACCTGATGGCCAAACACTCCTTCTCTATGGTGCTGTACATCGTCTCTCTCTTAGAGAGCTTCCGACTGATGTACAGCACCGGCCGCTCCTCACCCTCCACCTCCTGGGACAGGACGGCGCCCAGTCCCCTGTCCGAGGCGTCAGTCTGCAGTAAAAAAGGGAGAGAAAAGTTAGGAGCTTGTAGGAGCGGACCACCACACAGAGCCGCCTTTAACTCAGTAAAAGCCTGCTGGCACCGCTCCGTCCACCGAACTGTATCTGGTTCTTCCTTTTTAGTTAGATCAGTCAGCGGGATGGCGAGGTCAGAATAATTAGGTACAAACCTCCTATAATATCCCGCCGACCCCAGGAACTGTCTAACCTCCTTTTTGGTCTTCAATCTCGGACAGGCCACAACTGCTGCCGTCTAATTAATTTGGGGACGCACCTGTCCGTGACCCAAGTGGAAGCCCAGATATCTTACCTACACCCGCCCAATTGCACACTTCTTCGGGTTGGCCTTGAGCCCCGCTCTTCTCAGCAACCTGAGGACAGCTCTCAAATGCTGCATATGACGCTGCCAGTCCCCACTATAGATGATGATATCATCTAGGTAGGCAGCGGCATATGCAGCATGTGGCCGAAGAATTCAAGGCATCAAATTCAAGGCACTGGTTCTCGCCTACAAAGCAAACACTAGCTCTGCACCAATATACCTAAACTCGCTTGCTCAGACCTACACACCCTCCAGAAACTTGCGTTCTGCGATTGAGCGACGCCTCGTGGTTCCATCCCAAAGAGGCATGAAATCACTCTCACAGACATCCCACCTGGTGGAATGAACTGCCGATCTCAATTCGTGCTGCTGAGTCTGTAGCCATTTTTTAAAAACATCATAAGACACATCTTTTCCAATTGCACCTGACCAATAAAGAATAGCACTTAACTATCCATTTAAATTTTGCTAGTTTGTCCAAAAACTCTGTGGTCGGCAGCAGCCATATCACCCTGTAGCCCAAGACTGGTTTCCCACTGAAGCTAAGCAGGGCTGAGCCTGGCCAGTACCTGAATGGGAGACCAACTGGGAAAACCAGGTTGCTGCTGGTAGAGGTGATAGTGAGGCCAGCAGGTGGGTACTCACCCTCTGGTCTGTGTGGGTCCTAACACAACCCAGTATAGCGATGGGGACACTGTACTGTCAAAAGAGCACCGTCTTTCGGATGAGACAAAGATAATCTCCGACTTGCCTTGTGACCTCAAAGGGCCCTTGCCATTTTGCGAGTAATTTACTAGAGGTAATTTACTAGAGGTGGGCAGTAATAGAAGGACTTTATCTCCCGGTGAAAATTAACATAGCTTAGCTCCTCTGTTATACAACTCTCTCTGTTTGTCTTGCGCCTGTAACAAATTCTTCATAGATAGCCGCCCCAAAGTGTAGAGTTTTGTTCTCAGGTCCAAGACAAACTGAATTTCATTTTTGCCCGCGGATGGTCCGTCCTCCCAAGCCTCTCTGATGACATTCAAAACCCAGCGGGATTGGCGGCCATAGAGAAGCTCAAAGGGGGAAAACCCTGTGGAGGCTTGGGGGCCCTCGCGGACAGCGAATAAGAGAGATTCTAGCCATTTATCCCATTTTTTGGCATCCTCGTGAACAAACTTCCGAATCATCGTTTTCAACGTGCGATTAAATCTTTCCACCAGCCCGCCTGTTTGTGGGTGATAGACGCTGGTGCAAATAGATTTAATGCCCAACAACTCTTACAGTTCGCGGATTGTCCATGACATGAACGCTGTGCCTTGATTGGTGAGAATCTCTTTCTGGATTCCCACCCGGGAGATTAACGAAAACAGCGCACTCGCAACACTTTTTGCCGAAATGTTGCGTAGTGCCACTGCTTCCGGAAATCGCGTTGCATAATCCACTAGAACTAAAGCAAAGCGATGTCCACGCGCTGACCGTTCTAATGGCCTGATGAGGTCCATCCCAATTCGTTCGAAGGGGACCTGCATCAGTGGAAGAGGGCACAATGCTGCTTTTGGATTGTCCGGTGGATTCACCAACTGACATTCACGACAAGACGCACACCACCGGCGTACATTCTTGTGAATGCCCAGCCAGAAGAACCTGGCCATGAAACGGTTTAGTGTTGCCTTTTTCCTGGGCTCCTCCCCTCTGTGCCGGCTGGAATGTGGGAGATGATCCTTCCGAACCACCCCCTCTCCACCTTGGTGCCGGCTGGGGAAGTAAACCCCCTTGCGAGGGACAGGTTTAGAGAGAGAAGGGGAGGGGGAAGAAAGAGAGAGAGAGAGAGAGAGAGAGAGAGAGAGAGAGAGAGAGAGAGAGAGAGAGAGAGAGAGAGAGAGAGAAGCCGCTGGTAAGGGCTCGCCGACCCCACGGTACGCCACCATCTCGTTCTCCGGCAGCTGGATGGCCTGGTCTAGCGACATCGGGCGGTGGCACTGGTCCCACTGTGCAGTATTCTTCGGTAGTCTTGCAACGAACTGCTCCAGTGCCACACGGTCGATGATTCCCTCGACGTCACTCCCGTCGGCCATCAGCCACTTCACATCCAGGGTCAGGGTCCGGAAACGTTGGCGGTGTTTTGTGATTATTTTAACTAATTTTCTATGTAAAGCACTCTGAATTATTCCATAGTGTATGAGATGTGCTATATAAATTTGCCTTGCATTGCCTTGCCTTACTTTCAAATTCAGTATTTTTAATATTTCAGACACAGATAGGACGGAAGCTAGAGAGGTCCTGTCCCAAATGGCACACTGCAGGAGGCCTTCAACCCTGCTCCTGGGGACCCACTGTCCTGCAGTTTAACTCCAACCCCAATTAAAGACAGGTGAAGCTAATCAAGATCTTCAGGATTACTTGTTGGAAATTGATAAACAGGTGTGCTGAAGCAGGTTGGATTTAAACTTTGCAGGACAGTGGGACCCCTGGAGCAGGGTTGAACTTACAATGGCCATTGACAACTGTAGGGTGTCCCATTTGTTATTTAAGCTTTAAGGGTGCTCACACAAGTGCCCCATACAGGCCACTATGCACCCTTGATTCCGCTGAGCACACAAGCCTGGCCCTGTCCCAAATAGCACACTTCATATGCACTTATTAACTTGTGGACTTACAATGCTGCCACGTGCGCATGTCCATTACGTCCATGAGACCATAGGTTGTCTCACATGTCATTTTAGGATTCAGAACGGTTTCAGAAGGATTTAAAAGTTTGCGTGTGCCCCCTGCAGTTGATATGCACCCTGGATGGGCACTTTTGCTGAGCCTGCACTGGTGCTCCGCAGCAGACTTCCACCCGACAGTCAAAGCGGTGTTACTCCAAACAAGGATGACCACAAGAGTGTTTAGGGTGCCATTTGTGATAGGGCCTCTGTGAGCTACCAGCCGACTTCTACCCAAAAGTCAAAGCGGCATTGAAAGTGTGGACTCAGAGAAAGACTGCAAGGTTTTAGGGTGCCATTTGGGACAGGGCTTTAAGAATCTCAGAATGAATCAGTGAATGAATCTTAATGCTTCTTTTTGGCCAATGGGATGAATCAAATCCTCAATGGAGTTGTTTTGAAATCTTTCACGGCTGGAAATATTTGGCTCTTCAGAATCAAATCTCCTGAGTGGAATCAACTCTATTGCAGTGAAGCTGAAGAATTGATTCTATTTGGGAATGACTTCCAGACTAAAAAATAGCTTTTGATGTCAACCTACAAATTTCCATCATGACAAAACATTTTAAGTAATATGCTTTGGTGTGAAACTTTGTTAAGCTTTAAACTGGTTGATATGCAACTGGACACTTGATAAAATTTGTTGACTTGGTTTGAAGCAATTTAAATGATTTGGCCAGATCTAGTGATTTGGCCTTTATAGTCAAATAAAGGTGATGGGCTAAGTGGACTGAAGAAGGAAATTATATGCAGTCACCATAGTGAGACATTTGCCACTGGATAACAGAGCTTATTGTGGTAATGAGCAGATGCAACGATACGGGCCAGCTCAGCGTATTGTTCTCATGCCAGTGTGCAGTAATTGTGCTGATATGTAATTACTGCCTGTCATCCCTGGGGACAGTTTGACAAGAGCAGAATGGCAGGGCATCTGTGTTCCCCACACAGGGGGGGGTTCTACTGGAACTCACATTGCAAGGACAGTGTGTCCAGCCACTATTAGTGCTGTCCCTGTTTTCCTCAGGCATCAGCTAAATCGGATCTCATTCTGCTTTGGGTGGATAATGTGCTAGTACTTTTGAATCGTTCTTTTTATAATAAAATATGTAGCCCTATCTTTAAAAAAAGAGGCATTTTTCAAAGTAAAATATATTAAAAAATCTCTCTCTATCTGTTGTGTATTGTAAGTTTCTCAGTAAAAGTCGATAGAAGTTTAAAACTCTCACCTAAAGAACAGCAGACTAAATCCAATCAACAGGGGGCAGGCTTGAGCCTCATTCTCTGAGGATCCTGGCGACTTCAAATAGCCATAATTAGAGCATTTATGTGACTTGGTCAACTTCATATCAGAATTGGAGTATTTTCAGTGAGTTGTGAATGAACAGGCTAATAGGTAACCAAATGGGTTACAGGGATGTGCCTGCGAGACTCTTTGTTATGAGAAATTGGGCAACCTCGGTTGTATAAAAAATAGACTTTATAAATAAATAAAAGAAGAAAAGAAGAAAAATAAATTAGTTAAAAAGCCAACCTCATTTTGTTAGACAACTGCAAGACTCGCCTTTTTCATAAAGACATTGGCGTAGTGACGTAGCTTAATAGCCTACATTGTAGCGTTTTACTTCATTATGTTTCATTTCCCATTTCAAGTAGGCTACCAGTACATTATTGTTAAAGAGTAGTTCAAATGAAAATCAGCCCATGATTTACTCACCCTCAAGCCATCTTAGGTGTAAATGACTTTCTTCTGTCTGATGAACACAATCAGTTATATTAATAAACATCCTGATGCTTCCAAACTTTAAAAAGGCAGTTACGAGGTCCATTGAGTTTGAAACTCAAAAAAGTGCATCCATCCTTCATAAACGTATTCCACACTGCTTCGGATTGGAATAATAAAGGGCTTCTGAAGCGAATCGATGGGTTTTTAATGAAAAATATCCATATTGCATACTATAGTTTACTAAAATCATGTCTATGGCATGATTGATCTCTACGAACTCCAAATGTCGTTCCCAATTTGTTAATTTACATTACATTTTTGCTAACTCTGTGCCACATTAGTATTATAAGAATCTTGAAGGTTCTTTTCTTTAGCACCCAATCAAAGGACATATTCAAATGCCCTTCTTGAGGACAAAGGATCGTAAAACTTTCCCTCTGAAAGCCTAAGTACGATAGGCTCACTGACCCTCCCTCACTGAGAGGCTATCCTCAGAGGATAAAAAAAATAATAAAAATTGTGTATGCATTTTTATTAGATTAATTATGTGTTAATGATTTAGTTAATAAAACTTGTGCACAATACATATTTGGTTTTGATTCCCTGCTTGCAAATAAATTAAATTATTGGTTTTGTTACACACTCCAAGCTCCAATGGTAAGAAAGATTTTTTTTGTGGCCATGAAAAATATCCTTCTCTTAGAATTAATTAATAATCAATACTGCGCGTTCACAGGATTAACTGATTGATTGATTGATTGATTGATTGATTGATTGATTGATTGATTGATTGATTGATTGATTGAATGATTGATTTTAATGTTAATGTAGCTTCATCAAATTTATCTGATTCAAATATTCATAATTAATCATAATGAAAAATGTTAATGAGTTATGAATAATTATTGATATTTCCCCTTTAAGCAAACTCGCTACAAAGGGTTAATATGCTTTCTTCTTTACTTAGGACTTTTTCTTTAATTTTAAGAGGAAACACCCACCTTTCTAAGAATTTTCTAAGAATTTTGTCACTAGGAGCTACTCTTTGCATTAAGATTTTTCATGAAGAAGGGCACTGGTCATTACCAACATGGACACCAAGTCAACTGACTTGACTTCAAATGTATCTTAGTTGTGTGCAGATGACAAATCTTTTGTTTGCAACACGTGTACGCCTCAATCTATAGCATGCAAACTAAAGTCTTTTATGATTACAGACAAAGTTTCTGCAGTTTCCAAGTCTCATGAAATTCCAATTTATCTCACAAATCTAATTTACAAAATAAATTGGAACAAACAAGTCTGAATGAAATCCATTCATCTTTGTAGATGATCTGTTGGGAATTTTAGTGTAATTTTGTAGGGTAGCACTGGAATATATCATTTTAGGAATAAAACAGCATTGATCAGTCTTACAAATTGAAATGAATTACATTAAAGACTTAGAAGAATGCTATTGTTAGAAGCCAATAGAGTCATTTATTTTTCCAATGTGAGAGATGACAGTTTTGATTTATATGGAGTATGAGTATTTACTCAGCATGCAGACGTGAACGTCGGAAATGCTCTGGAATACAAGCTGATTTGTCATAAAAATGATAGAACTTATTTTATCATACCTAACCACCAAATACATTTTCTAAACACTTACATACATCCTTATGCATCTTGTACGCTTTATTGCAGTGAAGTACATTTAGGATGTGATCTGAAGAGGAGCTGACTGATAGTAAAGAGCCCTTGTGAAAGCGTTTAGCTGTCTTTCTGCATTAAGTGACAGTGAGCTTGATTTACACTAACAGCCTTACAGTCAGTGTACTTAGTGAGTTAATATGTTGGCACACAAGGATTTCAAGAGTGCTTGTCAGAGAAGAGCTGAATACAAGCAATATCAAGTTGTGTAGGCTGTATGCTTCTGAGCGGAGGGGAATTGTGAGTATGAAACGAGCCTAAGGAGCAAGTTCTTTACCCGAATGAATAATCACAAACAAATCTCTTTAATATTTCTCTCCTTTTTCTTCTAGAAAGCAATGACGTTACTGCTTTTCCTAAGAAAAATACGGCAGTATTCTCATATTTCACATTGCGTTCACATTTTACTAATATAACAAATTTATAATTAAAGCAAACTGTAAAACAATTATTGTTATTGTAACTTTAACCCTTAAATACATGAATGCTTCACCAATCATTACATATTTGGGTCTTTAGCTACACGGATGAATCTCTTCTCCAGGCCTACTGATAATATAAAACTCTCTTGATATCAGAGTAATAATTATAGAACAATGGCAAGCATATTTTGTTACCTTTTGGAGCTAATTTTCCTGTTCAGCATTTGGCTCATATGTAGCCTACGATCTCAAACAAATTCTCAAAACAATAATTTTCAAAATCAATATTTTGATCGCTGTCAGCTTCTTCACCAATAATCAAGTGACAGTGACACTAATATTTGATTGCATTTAGTACTACTTAATGCGCTCAGTAAATCACAGAGCCGTTTCATGTTTTGCTGATGATACAGCTATGAGTCTGCGATAGCTATGAGTGAAACGTCACTTCATCATTGAATATCAGACATTGCAACTTTGTGGAATAAAGGTGAATTGCACTTATTCGTTCATCAAAGATAACATTTTTGTTGTACAGAAGAAAATATACTTACACTGTTAGTCACATGCTTTTCTGTTTGTGTTGTCTTCCTATTTCCTTGTCACACGCCTCCTTGTTTAGCCCCCCCCCCTTTATCTGTCCCCATGGTAACCCCCATTAGTTAAGTTCCTTCCAGCTGTGTCCTGTTAATTATCTCGTTTGTATTCCCTATTTATGCTGCCTTCACGTGCTATTGGAATTATCGTAAATATGAGTTTCCCAGGTAAAAATTGCACATGAACGCCCTCTGATGTCGTGTTTACCACTGGGAAGTTCGGAAATAATTTTGATACCCAAGTTCCGGAGATGGGCGTGGTATATAACCGTTAAAAATGGCGGATGGGAGACGAATTTCTGCTGTGACAGGTGTTTTATTAGGTTTTTTTTCTCTCACAACAATGGCATTGTCTTGCCTTGTCGTTAAAGTAGGCTAGTAGCCTACATATTTACATAAATTAATAATCATGTGAAGCATATTGTGTATTTTAAACACATCAAAAATTGCATGTAGTTGACCATCATTCCAGATTAGTGAGCAAGCTGACTATCTAGATAGTGCAGTAAAAGTAGCTATATAATAGGATCATGTATGGCTGAAAACTATTACCGTTTTAGTCTTTAAGCAGCCTTATCTTGTCTACATTATGCCTGTATTGTGAATGTGAACAATGTTTTCGTGTTGTGCTGCTATGTTTGACAGTGATTCTATCATTTTCTGGGGCTGAGAAATGACTGAAATGGTTATAGTGTTAAAATAACATTTTCCCAAGACCCACAAGAGTATAAATCTCACGTCCTCCAATTCTTTCCGACAACAAAGCACCTGAACACAACAAGCTCGCAATCACGACTTCTGAAGTGGGAGGTAGGAAACTTCCGATAGCATGTGAAGGCAGCATTAGTTCTCCCCTTTCTCCCAGTCTGTCTGATCGCCGTTATTGTGTGTTGCTACCTGTCTGTCTGTATTGCTCACCTGAGTACCTTTGTCATTAAAATCTCCTTTGAGTATCTGCCTGTCTTCGTCTTCCTGCCTGCAAACACTATGACAGTTACACACCTTGGGTCATTACTAAAAAATAAATAAATAAAAAGAATGGAAAAACAAGCATTCTTGTGTAGTTTTTTTTTTATAGTTATTGTTTATAATGAATAGACATTACATTTAAACTTGCAATTTTACAGAAATTATACATAGACACAAGAACTGTGTAAGAATCTAGAACAATCTAATCTACACTTTCATTATCTTGTTTGTCAAAATAAAATATTCAAAATTATTATTACAGATCAACCTGGAATCTACAACTGGATAACAGTAAGTTCTGTTACTATATATGGGGGAAACTGTAATTTAGATCTAACATTATCATTTAACTTGTAGTTACATTTAACTACATGTTTTACAGTAAATCATTTACAGTAAAATAGTGTTATCCTTTTTGGAAGTAAAACAGAACAAATCATCTTATAATTTACAGTAAAAACCTGACAATCCCAGCATTCCACTTGTGACACTTGTCATGGTTAATAATTATGTGTATTTTTTTATTGTTATGATTTATGCAAATTAGGTATATGTTAAATCTTATGTTGTAAAATAAACTTTTATTGTGTTATTTTAGTGTCATGCATGGTGGTGTTTTGTGTTTTTGTGTACATATTATAATTTCCCTCAGCTCGTGGAAAACCGTGTGATGATCTTTGATTATGCTGGATGTCAGTATTTTTAAAGGTACAAATCTTTTTTGTACTAAAAAGTTTTTAGTTGTAGCATGGCTTTAATTCAGCAGAAAATGTCAGATTAACCGATTCAAAATGTGTTGTAGATATAAAAAATACAGATTGTTCTGAAACTGCACACTTACATTTTTGGCAACCGCAGATGCCAGTTGACATGATTTCAAATACTTTGAAGTCAAAATATGTCTCTGGATACTATGTTTTTTTTTTGTCTGCAGTTAACTCATTTGTGTTTTGTCTTCTAAAGAATTTAAAGAGACACATTTTAGAAAAGAAACTGAACTCCTTAATGACCATCCTTAGTGCAATAACATTTTCCAGGTATGTTAGAGAGGGCCACAGGAGACGGCGATGAATCCTTTCAGACAAATGATTTCTGTTCTTATTGAAATGCTGAGCAAACAGTGAGGATTAGCTGCCCTTTCATTTGAGCTGAGTGACACAGCTGCACTTATTCACAAATTCAATCTCCAAGGCACAATGTTGTCTCCATGTAAAGATCTCTACAGTTGATTTATACTCTGTCCAGTTCAGACACAAGAGAGCAAAACATGAGCTGGATCTCCACCAGCCTCTCAAATATCCCCCCACTGTCCATCAAGAGGATTTACAGTCAGCCCGCATTAGTGGCCACATATTGTATTTCATTAGTTCACTGCCAGCAGCTCTTTATGTATTTTCGGATAAGGCTGGAGCGATCTGGACACAGTAGTCATATCCTCTGACAATAATTGCCGTTCTTTTTTTACACTGATTTCAGAACCTATACATAGGCACAGAAAAGATGTATGTTAAGCATCAAGAGCAATAACTATCAAAATGTACCAAAATGTCTCAATAACTCAACGACTTTGATGCAAATGCTCTCTGACTTTGAAAATGAGCAAATGGCACATTTGGCTTCTGCATCAAAAGTGCTGTAAGAGTCAATGGAGAACATCATGTACATTGTTTTGAACATATTATCTAACAAGCAAATATATGTTTGGATGTAGGTCTATAAATGAAAAAGTCTGGAAAACCTCTTTTTGGATCAGCAGTTGCAGTACATTTCTGCCTACAGGGAAAAAAATAATAATATATATATATATATGAAAAAAGACTAAAAGCTATTGTAGAATTGATGAGACCATGCAGGCGCCTACCAAGCACCCGCTCCGCGCAGAGCCATTCTGCTCAAAACGACTCTCCTTCGATGTTGGGATTTATTTTGGGCATGGAAGTTACAGCATACTTTGATAGCATAAACCCAAATAAATGACTGTCAAAGTCTGACGTTAATAGCAATGACAGAAGCACCTTTTTATTACACTCTAGAACTGATTCTCAGGCTCTTATGTGGGAATATTTGTTTACAGTGTGTGTTTGTGTCAGATTTAACTAATTAACTGAAAGAAAAATTATATGTGTCAACAATTATGGCTGTTCATTATAAAACCAAATGAACTTAACCCTATAAATCCTTCTGTATATTTGATATACAAATGTATAAGCCTCTAAATTATAAAGTAAAAAAAATCCTGTTATACACAACCTACTAATGTGAATAAATTCTGTCCTCAGATTGATCATTTTTTAGCAAGTTAATTAAAGGCACAATATAAAAGACTTCCTAGAATGTTTAAATCCAGAGAAATAAGCAATTTTAAAGGTGCCATGGACTGGCATTTTTTATACTGTTGTCTGAGGTCAACGTATGATGTTCGTGTGGTTTTTACATTCAACTAATAACCGCGAACTGTATACACACACACACACACACACACACGTCTGGTTCATTATCTTTGTGGGGACTCTTTGTGGGGTTTTTATACCGTACAAACTGCTCTACCCCTCTACACTGCCCCTGCTCCTAAACCTACCCATCACAGGAAACTTTTTTTAAGCCTTTTGAAAAGTGGACACAGACACACACACACACACACACACACACACACACACACACAAAGTATTTTCAGTTAGACACGTACACAATAATCAGTTGATGTCAAACAATAAGTAACAATGCAATACTATATACAAATGTATTACTCACATTAGTGTTGCTTCATTTTTTTATGTAATCTCATCCTTTCTGCAAATCCAGTCTCTTGGTTGCAAACGGATCCGTGATCAGAAATGAAGAAACAAATGCGCAGTCTTTCCCACGTGAGCTGGATCATCATTAAAATTAAAGTTCATCCATGCATTCATAATATTAGAATCCAAATGAAGCTTGTGTGGCATGTTTATTGCTAAGAAGTTGGGTCGGGTTTAGCTCTATGTAGGCCTGTGTCGTGTCAGGCACGAGTCGGTGGGCGTGGCTACAGAATCAGGCGTTGTTCTTATTCTGTTGAGGTGTGTTCGACATCGTCTGCGGCTGGATGCATGCGATCGGCGAGAGTAGCCGAGTGCAGGCGGGGAGGAGCTGCGAACGGAGCATAGACCGTAAAAAAATATGGACGACTCGATCATCCGTTTCCGCTTGCCATATTTGAAGCTTTCAGGCAGCCTTGCACGGCGCGGACATCTTGGGATCGAGTCTGCGCAGTAGCGATTTCGGGACCGGAGTTGCGCAGTAGAGCGCAGGAAGTAGAGCAGGAAGTACAGTCGCGATATCAAAAGCCCGCCCACACTCTCGCGGATGCAGAACAATTAATTATGTTGGTGTGAAATAAACAGTTATGGAAATGTAGAAATTAAAGCTAAAGCTCTAATCTGCTCCCAAAAATTTCGAAAAAAGTCCGTTAGCGCCTCAGTGAGAACTTCACTCA
The DNA here is from genome assembly GCF_024679245.1 of Pseudorasbora parva. NCBI lineage: Eukaryota > Metazoa > Chordata > Actinopteri > Cypriniformes > Gobionidae > Pseudorasbora > Pseudorasbora parva. The sequence goes on from NC_090176.1 coordinate 43,049,990, forward strand.
GAGAAGACGTCAGTCTCAGCTGTCAATCATGACGTCACACCCCCCGTTTTTATAGCATCAAATAACTAACTCAAACTAAACTTATTTTTAAAACGAACACCTGAAATGAAATCATCGTGATGATAACTGCCTTCAGTGACATAAACTAACTTTGGGGAAAACATTTTTGAAGTGTAATTTTATTATTTAGATTGCCTCGCGTCCATTAGAAATCACAGAGGGGCGGCTATACTGGGACCGGTCACCGGGGGGCGATCGAGGCGCGAAAGCTTCAGTAAATGAGAGGGAGACTGCAGGCTTGGAACGGAGACGTGAAGTCGGACACTTTCTGCTTCCCGCAGTGACGCTTGTGCTGTGTGTTTGCAAACTTTATCACAGCTGAAGTTAAGGCAATATTTCTCAAACACACAGATGTTTCAATTACATTTTCATTCAACACTTTATGCACTGCTTAATAAAGCGTCTATTTGGACAAGATTAAAGTTCAATATAAACCTACACTATGAAGTGTTGTCAACGGTTTTTATCAGTTTTAGTTTGATAAACATGACAATATAACATCACGACTACATGAAAAGAGGTTTTACTGTTATAAATAAATGATTTGTGAGCATTAGCATAACATTTTAGAATAAACAGGAAGCACACGTGATCGTTCTCATACGGTGAATCCGGCCAATCGTGGATCAGCTGTGTCATCATCAGAGCTCGAGCAGCCTCCTGCAGTCTAGAGGATGGATACCCGACCCGAGCCCGACGGGTTCCGACGGTACCCGACGGGTCGGGCCGGGTTCGGACAGATATTTAGAAATGACGTTCGGGTTCGGGTCGGGCTCGGTCACGTCAGCGCGATAAGGCATTGAACCTTTTAAATTTAAAACTGCTTATTATGCAAGTAGCCAATGGGCCTGTTAAACTTGATGCAATGGTTTGTTTCTGTGACTAAAATAAATGTAAAATATTACCCTAACATCCGTCTTCCAGCATGCAGAAATTTGTTTATGTCGCCGTGACAACAACGCGCAACACGTGCGTGCATATTGCCCGCGGCATCCTCGTCATTCCAGTGAGCGCAACTTCAGCGCTGCTGGCAGCAGGACAGCCTTGAAGCCATCCACAGTTGATGCAATCCTTTTTCTGCATAAAACCTCGATTAGCCTAAACTTTGATGGATAGATTATGTAAATAGATCCCATGTTGCAGTTTAGGAACCATACAGTTTGAGAAAATTGGTAAGATGACTTTCATTTCAATAAGCATGTCAATTGTGTTAAGTTAATGTTTTGTTCTGTTAGCTTGGGCCATTTTTAGCAGACCTTTGTTCATTTAATTTCAGTTGGCTATTTGATTGGGCTCTGTGTGAGGTTTGATGCCCCATGCGAGTGCTGATGCGCTCGTCTGTAACGTTAAACATTTCAGAATGCCTTCCTTACAGTTGCTTAATAAAAGCTTTTATTACTTTCCACACAAACAAACGTGCGTGTCATTAGTATATGAGGGGGAAAAAAATAGATTTTAACTGTCGGGCTCGGACATAAATATTTTAATGCCTGTCGGGCTCGGGTCGGGTTCGGTTACTGGTCTGTCGGACGCGGGTCGGGCTCGGACAGAAAAATGCGGCCCGATCCGCACTCTACTGCAGTCCCCCTTGAGAATCTGCAGCGGCGGCTGCTCTCGAATCACTCTCGTGGTGCTTTGTTGACATACGTCACAGTCACGTGCCGTCGGCGCTGTCTCAAGTCGGACAAAATTTCTAACCGGCATGCACTGCTTCACGTCAGCCGCCGATCGGTCTGCGCATCGCTGGGTGAAGTCGAACAAGCAGGATGTTTCACCACACTCTGACATCACAGCCTGGCATATTCTGAGATCAATCGTTTGCTGGGCCGGCTGTCAATAAAAGCTTTTCTTTGTCTAACAAGGACGTTAGATAATCATATTACCATGACATTTTATATATCAAAATCTCAAGGGAAATTTTATTTCTCAATTCATCACCCCTTTAACCAGGACACGGACCGCGTGCTTGTCATCTATCAGTGACACCATACCCGTGATACACTCTTTTTTGAATGGAAACACCAAAGATGCTTTAATATATTATGTGTTTTATTAAACAATTGATACATTCAGAAAACAGCACTGCGTTACCCCACATACGCATGACCGGATGGTAATGGTAAATGGACTGCATTTATATAGCGCTTTTAACAGACCCTATGGCCATCCAAAGCGCTTTACATTTTGCCTCGCATTCCCCCATTTATACACCGAAGGCGATGTCAGGAGCAGCTGGGGTTAGGTGTCTAGCTCATGGACACTTCGACACTTGGTCAGGTGTAACCGGGGATTAAACCACCAACCTTTCGGTTTGTAGACAACCTACATGAACCACTGAGCCACTGCCGCCCTTTCCGGTTCTTTTGACCGGAAGAAGCGGAAGCGGCCGACTGCAGCATAATAAAAGCGTCATCAAGCTACCGTCACCTTTGTTTTGAACAAGTGACCTCTAGTGGTGAAAAAATACAGATTGTGACTTTAAAGGCCTTTAGTTAAAGGGGTACTTCAGCGCTGGGAAGATGAATCTGTATTTAAACTGGGCCATCAATGCAGTAGAAATGTGAAATTATTTTTGAATTTGGTGTCTTCTAGACTGAGAAAAGACAGAAAATGTATTTTTGTCCCATGGGGATGAAAGACTACAATTCCCAGAATGCTTCGCTGCCCTGTGAGGCCATTCCCAACGCCACCAACTTCATTACTGTGACTGAGTTAGAGACACTACAATTAAAAACTGAACGTGTCTGTTCAATATAATGAGTGAGTCATCGCGCGAGTCTCACAGCACTGAGCACTAACTGCAGGAGTGATGAGAGCTGAGGTAATCGCGACTACACTCGCGGCACACATTCACAACGCAAGTTCAGTCTGCCGCGTTTCAGTTCATGCCTTTGCAAGCTTAACTTTCATAGAAATGAATTTGAGAAGTTAAAAGACTTACATTGCTCACCATAGCGCTGTTTAAATGATCCTGTCTGCAAGCTGAGCTCTCCCTGCAAGCTGAGTGTAATCGCCCATCCCCCAATGCCGGATTCAAAACATGCGGAAATGGCTCCCTCTGCTGGCTGTAGTCTTTAGCCTCTGGGCAAACATTCCTCCTATGATGCAAAAATCGTCATTTTGCATCATAGGAGGAATTTTTCCAGAAATAAAATGCATAAATCTCTCATCTCAGGGAGATATGAGAGGGGAAAGCACAATAATTTGAATATTCTCCAGGGTTTCTACTGATACAAAGCCATATGCTAATCGCTGAAGTAACCCTTTAAATTCTAAAAATGTCCTCCTACAGGTCGTGAAAATCTTAACAGATTTTTTGTAAAAATAGACTTTTATATTGTAAGTAATATTTCAAGATGAATACTGCAGCAACTTTATTTGATTATCCATTCATCATTTTTTAGAAAAATAATGTTCAAATGTCAAGTATCAAATATGATACATCAGGGTTTGAGGAACATGTATCTCTCAATCTTCATTGTATTGCTTTGCATTAATAAAAAATAAATAAAAAGCAACACCATGAAAATCATTTCAATGTCTTCCAAAACCTTTTATTGGGAAAATATAGAGTTGAGTTATATGCATTTTATATTAGTAGTCTGCTGTATTGTAAAGATTGCATTGATTTACAAAACTCTCAGAATTTCATAGTTTTTTGTCATCAACTGCACCAAATTTTTATTTGCACCAAAAACTGCATATATTTGCTCATTTTGGGCCTCTGAATATAACTGAGGTGTGTTTCTCTCCTTGAGAATGAGCTCCATAATGAGCTCCTATATCATCCATCACTTTTTTTCCTGACTATTATTCATGTCATGCTAAGTAAATAAGTAAATATAGTCATATAGCTGTAAATAATAATAAGCTTTTGTAATAAGTCTATCCGCTGGTAGATTCTACCATTTTTGAAATGTTTGGTCTTCAAGTTCTTGGTCTTTAGAGCTAATTTTATTTTTAATTTTGATCAAAATGACTTCATAGCTTCATAGAATGTATTTTTAAAAGGATTATTTTGTTGTTGTTGTCACATTTACGGCTGGTTGATTTTTTTTTTTACCCATGTCAACTGAGACTGGTTTTCTTTTAGCCATCCTGAAATATAACCTACGACTGACCTAAAAGTACTGTACATGGAATGTACCACCTTCATTTTAATAATGCCGAGGATGACATGCTGTACAGGTCAGTGGGGTGTTCTGTACCCAGTGAACTGGTCATTTTGATTGGCTCATCTGGATGTTTGAAGCGAGTATGTCAGAAAGGATTCAGTGGCTCTGCTCTCACTGAGAGCTGGACATCTGTCAGTCAGTATTACTATCACCATCCTAATGAAAAGCAGAGGTGAAGGGCAGTCCTATTATATCAGAAATCACTGGCTAGACGTCCTGATCTGTGCCTTATTGCAGTTGTCATTGCATACATAATCACAGGCAAATTATCATGACAAATGAAGTCACAATATGGTAGAAATAGTGAGGTGGTGAATCAAAATACCAATATAAACAAACAGCGAGGACATTGTTCTTGATATTTACTGATAATCACAATGGATATCTACACTTACAGCCACTATATTTGTTGTACCCATTCAACTGCTTGTTAATGCAAATACTATATCCAATCATCAGCCAATCATATGGTATCAACTGCATTTAGGCATGTCAAGAAGAAATGCTGAAGTTCAAACTAAACAGCACAATGAGGAAGAAAGATGATTTAACTGACTGTAAACATGGCCTGGATGTTAGTGCCAGATGGGCTGGTCTGAGTATTTCATAAACTGCTGATCTACTGGAATGTTCACACACAACCTCTAGGGTTTACAGAGAACGGTCCGAAAAAGAGAAAATATCCAGTGAGCGGCAGTTCTGTGGGCCAGACTGGTTGGCCAGAGGTCAGACTGGATGGAGCTGATAGAAAGGCAACAGTAACTCAAATAGCCACTCGTCTGAACCGAGGTCTGCAGAAGAGCATCTCTGAACACACAGCATGTGGAACCTCAAAGAAGACGGGCTACAGCAGTAGAGGACCGCTGGTGCCACTCCTGTCTGCTACGAACAGGAGACTGATACTACAATTCACACACACTCAACAAAACTGGACAATAGAAGATTGGAAAAACATTTCCTGGTCTGATGAGTCCTGATTTCTGCTTCAGCAATCAGATGGAAGGGTGTGAATTTGGCATAAACAACATGAAATCATAGATCCATCCTGCCTTGTATCAACAGTTCAGTTTTCTTGGTCTCATATTGAGCATTGTTTAAACACCACAGTCTACCTGAGTATTGTTTCTGACCATGTCCATCCCTTTATGACTACAGTGTATAATCTTCTGATGGCTGATTCCAGCAGGATAACACACCATGTCACAAAGCTCAAATCATCTCCAAATGATTTCTTGAACATGAAAATGAGTTATAAATGAGTAACTTTACTCAAATAACCTCCAGTCACCGTATCTTAATCCAATAGAGCACCTTTGGGATGTGGTGGACTTTCTGAAGTTCAAGGACAATTTTGATAAAATTATTTGTAATGAAAAAAAGCCTGAAACAAATTCTTAGTAAAAAACAAAACAAAACAAAAGAACAGATTAATTTTCACACATTTGCAGCCCATAATATGAAAGGCCACATTGATAGATTCAATTATTGATAAACAAAAAATACATAAATGAATATATTTGATTGATAAGTTAGTCGTACTGTGCAAACAGAGAACTGCGATATGATCATGTAGTTTACATTAGCAAACAAGTCATTCATTCAATCATTCATGGATATGAAAAGACTAGGGACTATGAAAAAATGAAAACAACTAATAATCAAATTACACAACACTGAACTGAAGGATTTAATCAAATTTAGCAAACAAATGTCCTGCACAAATGAACAAGCTCAGAGAAATGTACAGTAGAAACAGCGTGATTAAAAAATACCTGAAAATAAATAAAAAAAGATTAATGTGATATTGATTCATAAAGTATGCTTCATTAAACATTCAATAATGAACATTAATGATTCATTTAAAGAAATATCCAGTATAAATTAATGAAGAAATCATTTAAATATATTATTTTATTGAAAATGTATCTTTTTGTACAGCCTCTCATACATACATCCATATATATATATATATATATATATATATATATATATATATATATATATATATATATATATATATATATATATATATATATATATATTTATATAATGAAATTCCAGCCAAATAAAGAATTCTCAGTGAATGGAAACTGTTCTCTCTCGATCTCTAAAAATAAATGTACCAAATGACGTACCTAGCTCTCCTCCAGCTCATAAAATACAACTAGTATTGCAACCTGGAAGGGAAACATTAAATACACAATGGAGAATATTAATATTATTAATGATCTATACATTATTGCATCATCAGAGAGCTGCAAACGAGTACAGTCTCATGACAAATAAGGACATCACAGAGAGATGAATGGCCCACGGTTGTCCTATTACACAAAAGAGAGTTTGTTTCGTGATTAAAAAAGTTTGAAACTACTACTATGACAAATGAGGAACCCAAACACATGTGGAGAAGAGAAATGCTGTGTTTCCTGTCAGATAAAAGGATAAGAGTGGGCGGCATTGAAGAACTGATGATTGAGCTTATTGACTACACGATACAAGACAGCACACAGGCCAAAAACTGCATCACAGGCTCCCTGACAACATCAAGCCGTTGACTGAACACGTACTGTCCTACGGTGAGATTTGGGATTGTTGGGGTGTGTGCTTGTCCGGGGTTGGTTGAGTTGAAAAGGAAGACCGTGATAATTCAAGTCTTTCAGGAAGCAGTTCAACACTTTTCTTGTGTATTTTAAGTGTTTTCAAATGCAGATGTCCTCACTGAGACGGCATATCCTTCCTGGGTTTTGTGATGGTGAGGACAGTCGAGGATAAAGTTTTAATAAATACACCATTGTTTCAAGATCTGAACTTAGTGTGGCATAGTTCTGCAATGTCCGCTCCGATTTGGGCGCTTGCTCAGTAAGGCGCAAACAGGATGGAGCCCGCGGTGTGTCGGATCGGCCCCGGAGCGGCGCGGAGAAAGGAGGGCGGAAGTGAGGCCGTCTGAAAGATGGAGGTGTTGGGACGAGGGTGGAGGGAGATGGATGGGACAGAGGTGGGGGAGAAGGATGTGTGGAGGAAAGCCGGTGAAATGGGCTTCGCCAAGTCATTCTGCAGGGCAAGTTTGGCCTGGAGGAGGAAGGAGAACACTCAGTCACTTTGGTGAAGGAGAAAGAACAGTGTCTGTGTCAATAAAGAAATTAGGACTGCACAATTAATCCGAAAAGACATTGATTACATGGCCTAGTGTGATGTAATTAAATAAATAGTCCACATGCACCTTGAGCATCTGAGGTTCTATTTTATTTTTTACATGTGGAATAAGAAGCATATTAAAAACAGACAATTATAAGCAGAAACTAAAATGTCTTCCTTCAGTTCACCAATCAGACCGAGGTAATGCACATAATAATAATAATAATAATAATAATAATAATAATAATAATAATAATAATAATAAATAAATAAATAAAGCTTAGTTCTATATGGTTGATTAATTGATAATTAACTTAATTGATAATAATAATAATAATAATAATAATAATAATAATAATAATAATAATAATAATAATAATAATTGTAAGATGTTAAATAATAATAATAATAATAACACCTTCAATAATTATTTTTTATCAAACTTAATAATATTAATAATAATAATTATTCATATTATTATATTATGAATGAAGTATTATTATCAATAGTAATAATTATTACTATAATAATGTAGTGGACACCAGAATTCCAGGGCCCAGTTTATGGCCGGGCCCCTCTTTGCCCATAACAGTGGACAAAGGTTTGCTCCATTTTGATTGGATCTTGTTGGACTAGCACAAACAAGATGTCCAACCCATCAGATAAAGATGCTTGGACAACATCCAGACACCTCTTTGAGGGCAAGAAGAAGACCTCTAGTTCCAAGCCCAGGAAGAACAGGACTTCTCATTGGTCCACATGCAGTTTCTGCCCTTCACCCATCTAGAGATGGATCCCTAATGTCCTGATTTGTGACGGCCATAAACATTCTTCAGGACTTCAGCAGTAGTGGGTGAAACAAAGAAAGACCAAAACTGATCCATCCAAATCCATTCACAACTATGTTTGGAAACCTTAAGACTGATGTAAACTACACATATCCATCTCATACTTATTCAGAAAAATAAGTATTCTCAGTGACAGCTATTTGTAATGCAACATCTTCCACAAACTCAGCTGTTAATGAACAAATGAATGAACACATGACAGTTCAATCTTTTTCCATCATGTTTGGTGTCTATGTGTTTAGTATATTGCCAAGGGTATTCTGATGGTGGTTTGGAAAGTGAGAAATGCATTGATGAACTTTAAAGACACTTTAAAGACTTCTAACTGTGTACAGTATGCAAATGAGTTCCACAGGGGAAAGAAGGGTGGGCCACACTGTGTGCCCTCTCTGATGCCAGCAGCCAATAGCAACACTGGAATGGAGAAGCGCCAAATTGCAATCTCCTCCTATTCGGAAAAGGATAAAGGTACCCTTTCAATAGACACTCCTTGTTCTGAGTCTGTCCCTTGAGGATTAGACTGTGACAGAGCAATCAGGTTCTGAGTCTCCTCCACGCGAGAGACAAACAGTTCACCAAGTTCTGAGTCTGTCCCTTGAGGATTAGACTGTGACAGAGCAACCAGGTTCTGAGTCTTCTCCATGTGAGAGACAAACAGTTCACCAAGTTCTGAGTCTGTCCGTTGAGGATTAGACTGTGACAGAGCAATCAAGTTCTGAGTCTCCACATCCGAGAGACAAACAGTTCACCAAGTTCTGAGTCTGTCCGCCGAGGATTAGACTGTGACAAAGCAACCAAGTTCTGAGCCTCTGGTTTAACCAGAGAGACAACACAAGATCCGAGGATCTGAATCTACAGCTTGTGAGGCAGCAACAGATACGACAACGTTCTGAGCCTCCAGCCTGTGAGGAAAGAGACATTAACCAACACTACGTTCAGAGTTTTAGTCCAGCGAGACGACTACAGCACGTCCCGAGTCTCCATGCTAAAGAGAACAGAGCAGATTGACCAACTTCTGAGTGTCTGGTCCAAAGAGGCAGAAGACACACAGAGACATTTGCAACAAGGTTAAGCTCAGGAGAGCAAACCTTTACTTCAAGGTTCCTTCATCTGCGTGTTCCAGATTAAGGACCTTCTGCACCTACTTCAGGGCCTCATCTGCGTGTTCCAGATTTTAGGACCCTTTGGTGCCCCAGGAGATCAGCATCCCACAGATCTTCGTGTTCAAGGCTGTTGAAACAGATTCCAGCTCCTTTCTTCACTGCACTGTCTCCCAGCAAAACCATTGGAAGAAGTCATCACCATCGGACTGCTTACTCAACCACGTGGAACGTAAATATCACTTAACCAAACCTCTTTCTAGAGACCTTGGCATTGTTGATTATTATCAGTATATGATTTTCTAATTTACATTAGAGGTAATATAACTGATGCTAGTTAATAACAAATAATCTTTCGTTTATTTGTTTGATACATAATAAGGTTCTTCACCTTAGTTTCAGAGAAACAACAGTTTATCTTTCCGTAAGATAACGTATCTCTTCTATAGCCACACTTAACTTACTCACATGTATTTTATGCATTTTACGCACTTTATTCCTTTATCATTCATTGTATTCATTTAGTAGTTGTGTTAATTGTTCTGTTTATCTTTTGTTAATAAAATCTATTTTATTACAATTGTGTCTTCCTTGTGCTGATAAGGCAGAAAAGGCTCTACAAGTTAGAAATCTCACCAATCTTTCAGATAAATCAGCTGACCAACTCTTCCCCCTTTACATTCATTATAAATGACTGGGCAGCCTCCTGTGCGGAGTGTTCTCATACAGCCAAGGTAAAAGGCCTTGACTAGTGTCCCAAACTAACAGGGGGGAAGGTAGTCATCTGATGTACTCATAACCACACCTTAAGTGATGTGTGATCCAAATTCACAACGTCAGCGGTGACGTGAGTACCAATCACTACCTTACTTAGTGTCCTTGGGCGGACAAAAGTAAAAATCACTACATAATTGGCGTCCCTGGGTGGGCTAACTTAGAATGAAAAGAGCCTTCTGTTTTGTCAACACAAGTTAATACACTGAAAGATAAATAAGGAAGTAACTTTAGCAGGAAACTAAGTCTTTCACCAAGTCAGAAACCAATTGCATCGCAACGAGTGGTTCCCTCCAAGCCTGATTGATAGTTTCCCTGCTCAACTCCATGGTACAATTGATGACTAGGATTAGTTGCAAAGTGTATAGAATTGTATTGTGGCACAAAGCTTGCAATGTTTTTTTTTAGCACACGTTGTAATTGTTGATTATAACTAATTGCTAATATAAGAATAGCATATGGTGTTCACCTAAGTCTACCATACTGTTTTATAATTTTTATGAACGTGTCAGATAAGGGTAGTGCCTTCTGACAAATTGAAGACAAGTGCTAGAATTCTTACACCCTAGTGTGTGTGACATTCATTGTCGTAGTGGCTTAGAGCTGCTTACACTTGTGGTAAACTTTCAGAGTTTAGCTGGTTTGGGTGGTGTATTTATTTATTATATATACAACACAAGTATATATATTAAATAAAGATGGGTGATATGACCGCTGAAGCAGTGAGCCAGGCCTTAAAGGGCGCTTCACTAATAAAGCTTCTTTCTAGCCTATCACTAAATTGGCCTGTACAACAAACCCAAGCCACAGACAAAATATCCCTCGCCCAAGAACAGAATAAAGATTTGTTTCAGGAACTCAAAAATGAGCTGTCTGATCTGCGTAGGGATAACTTGAGATTAAGGGCTAAAATATGTAGATTGTCATCTGAGACAAAAAGCTTACAGTCCATTACTGAGATTCAGGAAGCAGAACTTAAAAGAGTCAAAACTGACATGGCCACTCTGCAGACAGAGTTGGCCCATACCCAAAATGACCTGCTAGAACAGACAGAGTTGTTAAATTCTCTGAGCTCTAGTGAGACAAGGACTAAAGCTGAGTTAAGTTCAGCGTTGCTCAAAATTTCTGAGCTGAAGAAGCTCCAACAAATTGAGCATACAGACAGGATAAGTAAACTGGATAGAGTCAAGTGCCTCCCCCAGCAGAAACCTGAACCACAAAGTGTGCACCCCCGCTCCTTTGGTTCAGCTGGTAGGGACCCCCTGTTGTATAGCTTTGAACAGAGAAAGCATCATCAGGACAGTGATGTCATAGTCTCAAGCAGCCTAACTGTGAGTGACTCTCCTAAAACTTTCCGCTCCTTACCTAAGCTTCCTAACATGCTACCATCTAGCAACAGACTGTGTATTCTTAGAGAATTAGCACGTGACATAGAGGTTTTTAACCCTGAGACAACTAAACACAACATAGAGTTGTATTTAAAGGATGTAAATGCAGCCTTGACATACTTTCCTGAGGCCAGCATGACTGACAAAGTCTTTCTTCTGAGAAAGACCACATCACAGATTGTCCATGGCTTCATGGATAGACAAAGCCCAGATATTGCTAACAATTATGACAAATTGTGTAAAGCTCTTCTGGTAGAGTATACTCTATATCAGAACCCATCTGCCTCTCGTCTCTCAGCTTTCCGAATTAAGCAAGGCCGCCATGAGTCTCCCAGAGAGTACTATGAGCGCTTAAGGAAAATGTATTTTGCTGGCAAAGATGACCCCAAGGCAGAGGAGGATGTCATGTTTAAGAGTCTGTTTGTAAGTAATCTTTACCCTACTGTTAGGAAACCACTCATACTACTGGTAGATGTTGAAAATATGTCTGCAGGAGAACTGAGGCAGCTTGCCATGCGAGCCTGGGACAGTGGGAAGATAGGCTCAGACAGACAAGACAGGCAGCCATGTTCATCTGTGCTTGAATCTAGACATGACTGTAAGACTCCCATTCATATGGTAGAGTCAGAACTTCCCCAAAACAGATTAGTCCATTGCAGCAATTTCCAGCAGAGCTCCCAGAGCCCTAAACTCTCAGGTTACAGGGGTCATAACAATCAAAGGTATGCCCCCAGAAAGGAGAGCAAGCAGTGGCAGTGGGAGGATAGTTTGCAAGGACAGAAGAAGAGTAGAAATAACTCGGAGAATGGCCAAAAACAGAGAGGTCAGAATTGGAAATCTAGAGGGACTGAACGTAAGGATGCTGAGAACTTAGCAGAGATCCAGCACATACTTCTTAAAGCCCTCAAAGACCTCAAGTCAGAGGAGTACCACTCCACTGACAGAGACTTGGTCTTCTAAGCATGATCAGGTCAGGGCCCTCCCCCTCCACCTAACATCTCAGACTGTGGACAAGCGTCAGGGGAGAAAGCAGTAGCCCATAACTAAACAGGGTCTTTCAGATTCAATAGACATCAAGTCCCTGTTACCTTTTAAACTTCAACTTCAGCCTAAGAAGGGTTCATAAATTTCTATTTTAGTTTTGCTTCAGTTTAGACTTTTCAGTCAATCTATAAATCGCAAGGTTATGATTTTGCATGCCCATGACAATCCCTTTGGATGTCATGAAAGGGGGGTCAAAACCTCCTATGATATTTACGATCCAGGGTTAGATAATTTGTTCTCTATTCCAGCCATTCAATCTTTCTTATAGGAGACCTCCAAAAATAAGAGATAGTGGATTAGACCTGTGGTGCATTCTTCCAGAGGAAGCTGCAGACGTCAGGCAGAGCAATCAAATTCCCAACCCCCAGTACTGGTCAACATACAGCCTCTTGAGCTTCTAGCATAGCCAAGATAATGGATGTCATACAACCTGACTACTCCCATTAATTAGTCTGTATAATAATGCAATTATTACTTGTGAGCTTTGCTCCTGATAAGGCGATGAAAGATAAAATCTTGTCATTGGTGGTACCAGGTGAACTAGTTGAGGATTCTGTTAATCAGGCAATGCAAGTAAACCAAGCAGGTGCACTTAGCTTACAGCTTGGATAGTGCTATACCAAATTATGTCAATCTAGACATTTAAATAATTGGTTTCCTGCTAAATCTGATCAAACATTTCAAGTGTTTACTCTCACAACGAATACTCTTTTGATATTCTAAACTGTTTAAGCTAAATTTAGGAAATGCAATTTCCATCCACACATAGGTACCTTCTCTAGAAAGCTTCTAACCTGTTTAGAAATTATTCTACCAAACCTTTTATTTGGCTCATTTAACTCTGTAAAGAACATACTGAGCCAAATTTTATTTCCAATGCCATTGGTTAAAAGGGAGAGGTGAGGTGTGTGTGTTTTGTTCCTGCTGTTCCCTTTCAGTGCATCGCCCAGATCAACGACTTCAGGTCCTCGATCAAGGCGATCAGGGGGGTATGTAGTGGACACCAGAATTCCAGGGCCCAGTTTATGGCCAGGCCCCTCTTTGCCCATAACAGTGGACAAAGGTTTGCTCCATTTTGATTGGATCTTGTTGGACTAGCACAAACAAGATGTCCAACCCATCAGATAAAGATGCTTGGACAACATCCAGACACCTCTTTGAGGGCAAGAAGAAGACCTCTAGTTCCAAGCCCAGGAAGAACAGGACTTCTCATTGGTCCACATGCAGTTTCTGCCCTTCACCCATCTAGAGATGGATCCCTAATGTCCTGATTTGTGACGGCCATAAACATTCTTCAGGACTTCAGCAGTAGTGGGTGAAACAAAGAAAGACCAAAACTGATCCATCCAAATCCATTCACAACTATGTTTGGAAACCTTAAGACTGATGTAAACTACACATATCCATCTCATACTTATTCAGAAAAATAAGTATTCTCAGTGACAGCTATTTGTAATGCAACATCTTCCACAAACTCAGCTGTTAATGAACAAATGAATGAACACATGACAGTTCAATCTTTTTCCATCATGTTTGGTGTCTATGTGTTTAGTATATTGCCAAGGGTATTCTGATGGTGGTTTGGAAAGTGAGAAATGCATTGATGAACTTTAAAGACACTTTAAAGACTTCTAACTGTGTACAGTATGCAAATGAGTTCCACAGGGGAAAGAAGGGTGGGCCACACTGTGTGCCCTCTCTGATGCCAGCAGCCAATAGCAACACTGGAATGGAGAAGCGCCAAATTGCAATCTCCTCCTATTCGGAAAAGGATAAAGGTACCCTTTCAATAGACACTCCTTGTTCTGAGTCTGTCCCTTGAGGATTAGACTGTGACAGAGCAATCAGGTTCTGAGTCTCCTCCACGCGAGAGACAAACAGTTCACCAAGTTCTGAGTCTGTCCCTTGAGGATTAGACTGTGACAGAGCAACCAGGTTCTGAGTCTTCTCCATGTGAGAGACAAACAGTTCACCAAGTTCTGAGTCTGTCCGTTGAGGATTAGACTGTGACAGAGCAATCAAGTTCTGAGTCTCCACATCCGAGAGACAAACAGTTCACCAAGTTCTGAGTCTGTCCGCCGAGGATTAGACTGTGACAAAGCAACCAAGTTCTGAGCCTCTGGTTTAACCAGAGAGACAACACAAGATCCGAGGATCTGAATCTACAGCTTGTGAGGCAGCAACAGATACGACAACGTTCTGAGCCTCCAGCCTGTGAGGAAAGAGACATTTACCAACACTACGTTCAGAGTTTTAGTCCAGCGAGACGACTACAGCACGTCCCGAGTCTCCATGCTAAAGAGAACAGAGCAGATTGACCAACTTCTGAGTGTCTGGTCCAAAGAGGCAGAAGACACACAGAGACATTTGCAACAAGGTTAAGCTCAGGAGAGCAAACCTTTACTTCAAGGTTCCTTCATCTGCGTGTTCCAGATTAAGGACCTTCTGCACCTACTTCAGGGCCTCATCTGCGTGTTCCAGATTTTAGGACCCTTTGGTGCCCCAGGAGATCAGCATCCCACAGATCTTCGTGTTCAAGGCTGTTGAAACAGATTCCAGCTCCTTTCTTCACTGCACTGTCTCCCAGCAAAACCATTGGAAGAAGTCATCACCATCGGACTGCTTACTCAACCACGTGGAACGTAAATATCACTTAACCAAACCTCTTTCTAGAGACCTTGGCATTGTTGATTATTATCAGTATATGATTTTCTAATTTACATTAGAGGTAATATAACTGATGCTAGTTAATAACAAATAATCTTTCGTTTATTTGTTTGATACATAATAAGGTTCTTCACCTTAGTTTCAGAGAAACAACAGTTTATCTTTCCGTAAGATAACGTATCTCTTCTATAGCCACACTTAACTTACTCACATGTATTTTATGCATTTTACGCACTTTATTCCTTTATCATTCATTGTATTCATTTAGTAGTTGTGTTAATTGTTCTGTTTATCTTTTGTTAATAAAATCTATTTTATTACAATTGTGTCTTCCTTGTGCTGATAAGGCAGAAAAGGCTCTACAAGTTAGAAATCTCACCAATCTTTCAGATAAATCAGCTGACCAACTCTTCCCCCTTTACATTCATTATAAATGACTGGGCAGCCTCCTGTGCGGAGTGTTCTCATACAGCCAAGGTAAAAGGCCTTGACTAGTGTCCCAAACTAACAGGGGGGAAGGTAGTCATCTGATGTACTCATAACCACACCTTAAGTGATGTGTGATCCAAATTCACAACGTCAGCGGTGACGTGAGTACCAATCACTACCTTACTTAGTGTCCTTGGGTGGACAAAAGTAAAAATCACTACATAATAATAATAATAATAATAATAATAATCCATTAGTTTAATATTTTACAAATAACAATAATAATTTTATTATAATTATTACTACTAATAATATGTAATTTAATATATAATAATAATTATAATTATTATAACAAAAACACAATACTGTTATTATTATTATTTGTAAAATGGTAAATAATCGCAATCATAATAATAACATTACAATATTAACAATACTTTTTAATTAAACTTAATGACTATAATTATATCAATAATATTATTATATCATCAAGGAAATATTATTATTATTATTATTATTATTATTATCATCATTATTAATAGTAATAATAATAATTAAAAATATTTTAATGCTTTACTGGTAATAATATTTTTGTTAGTTTAATACTTTAGAAATGATTATTATTATTAATACTTTATTCATGATGATGATACAATAATAGCAATATTTTTTTGTATTATATTATTATTAAGTTTCATACTTTATGAATAATAGTAATAACAACAAACAAACAACAACTATAATGATTCAAATATTTGAATGCTTTACAAGTCAAAATATTAGTAATTATTTAAATATAACAGTTATTTTCTAATGCAAGTATATGGATTGGAGGATCTGTGCATTTGGATACTTTCAAATGGGATTTACATATACAGAAATGATCCTCAAGTATTGTAAACAGAACAAAACAATAAAAAAATTAAAAATGAATTCTTATGCCATTCTGTAATGCTTGTTTGAGCTAGCAGGAGTAGGAGCTTAGCGAAAGGCCAAAAATGTCCTGCAATAGTAAGTTGTTACGTACATATTTTGCATAGAATTCGAAAAAATGACAAGCGAGCATTAAGCACTTGTGCTGCATTAGCATCTCAAAGAGGTATTTGTCAGCCTGGAAAGAGTGGAACAAACTCCTCACAGCTCTGATACTCGAGATGCGAGTAACACTTGATGAAAGCGCTTGATTATAAAGAGCATAAATAATGCATTACTGCCAGAGAGCTGGAGCTCCGCTGCTGCTTGTTGTAAGGGCTGTATTTGGGTTTGGTGGGTTTGCCTGCCACTCGGTCCTTGTGCCGCCTACTGGAGATATGCTGTGAAGAAAACACACTTCATTAACGGTGTTATGCAAGTGATGCACATGTAATATACAAGCTTAACACTGAACCAAACTATTAAAACATGCATAATAGCAAGCACAACTGTTCACATGCCAATATGGTAAGATCAAGCCACAGAATCACATTACTATTTATAGTGCTTTCATTATTCATCACTGCACGTGTTACGTTTTCTTGTAAACTGCATAAGTAATGATCATGCCAAATGCAACCAAAGACACATGCTAACAAGAACACATCCTCTTGTGCTAGAACTGAATACCTGTTTAAGCTGGATTTCTGAGTTGACGTGGACATCACAGATTTCACAATGAAACGTCTTGTTCTGTAAGCCTGAGCCTTTGTTAAGTTGTGTGGCCTGAACTTTGAGTTTGGACCCGGGTCTGGGGTACGCTTTAATGGGGCCGGCTCCATTTCGTGCCTCTAGCATCGTTTTGTGCTTTGAACCTGATGAAACAGACGGAGCAGAAAAAAATCAGTTTATTCAGTGCACCTGTAAGGCTTTTGACTTTTGACAATTTCTTAAACCAAATATTTCAACTGAAGAGATAGTTCACTCAAAAATGAACATTTTGTCATTACTTGCTCGCCCTCAAGTTGTTTGAGTTTCTTTCTTCTGCTGAAAACAAAAGATGATAGTTCAAAGAATGTCGGGAATAAAATAGTTGACGGCACCATTGACTTCCATAGCAGGAAAAAAAAATACCATGGAAGCCAATGTGCGCTGTCAACATTCTTCAAAATATCTTCTTTTGTGTTCAGCGGAAGAAAGGAACTCATAGAGGTTTGGTACAACATGAGATTGAGTAAATGATGACAAATTCTTCGTTTTTGAGTGATCTATCCCTTTAAGTCAGATGAGGGCTTGAATTGTACTTATGCTTATATTTCTACAACTTAAAGTTATGGAATATACAAAGTTTTATTAATTTCCATGAATCATTTTTAAGATTATTCACAATTCAAAGTTTGGGATAAGTATGATTTAAAAAAAGAAGAAGAAATGAATACTTTTATAATATGTATTAAACTAATCAAACTGTACAGTAAAACATTTATAATTTATAATACATATTTTTCTACAAATACTACAAATATTTCCATTTAAAATAAATGCTGTTTTTTATTCATCAAAGAATCCAGAATTTTTTTTTTCCAGTTTCCACAAATTTTAAAGGTTTTCAAAGCTGATAATAAGAAATATTTATTGAGCACCAAAGCATCATATTTCAATGATTTCTGACGGATCATGTGACACTGTAAACTTCAGTAATGATGCTTAAAATGCTTTGAATTTTACTGGAATAAATTAATAATATACACAAACTTTTAAACAGTATTGTATATACTGAATATTATCAGAATGCTGAAAAATATAAAGGTATGTTGTAGCTGTATCACTTGCCCTAGTCTGATTCCATCCCACAGATCTGAACAAATTCTTCTATTGTGTGTCTGGATAATGTTTTCTAAGCATTAAAGAATGTCTTGCTGTTTAAATTTTTTAAAGCTGTGCATAACTAGAAAAAAATTTATATTGACTACATAAATGTCCATGACTTTTTAATATTTGATTAGTCCCAATGACTTTTCCAGGCTCAGAAATCAGCTTTTTAAAATTCCGCAATATGTCCAGGTTTTCCATGACTGTGGGAAAGCCGTCTACATTTTCCAGTTCTTCATACACTATCAATGATGAGCCTCAAATCTCTACGCTGGTTTTGATTTATGTTTTAACTGCAAGTACATTTCCACACTCCCAAGCCTCAGAGGGTTACTTCATGAAACATTCATGATAAAGAGGAACGTATAACGGCGAGAAAGCCGTGGGAAAGACATTGCGATGCGGAGGCAGATGTTCACCCGACCTATGTTGTGCGCCTCCAGCTGCGAGAGGGAGTTGACAGCCACTTTGCACAGCGAACAATACAGGAGCTTCTTGGCTTTCTCCTCCTCGGACTCCACGCTGGGCTCTGACGGGGCCGTTGGCACCGCTGCTGGTTTGGAGGTGTTCTTCAGGGCTGCCGCGTGCCCTGTCGGCTCGGTGGGTGGGCTGGCATGTGCGGGGGCCGTCTTGCAAGGGCTGGGCACTAATGCCACCGCGGGCGCAGCAAGAGCTGGCACAAAGGCTTGCGGGGAGGCAGGGACTATGTGCGCAGCCAGCGGCTCTGCACTTTTCTCTGGGAATATAAGAGAAAGAGAAAAAAGGAAAGAGCAAAACTGATAGTTAGTATTGAAAGGCTCAGCATGTTTTATTGTGCACGGCCACATTTCATCTTCCTGTCTGTTTTCCCCCCACTATTTTGTGTGTAAAGGTTTGATACAAGCTATGGCCGCAGGCAAGCACTCTTGTTTCTATGTCAAATGAGTTACAAACAGTGCTGGGAAGATTACTTACAAAAATTGGGGTCCGTTACTGATGACGAATTACATGAAAAAATATTTTAGTTTAAAAAAGGTATTCTAAAGAAATGCTAATGTAGTAATCAAAATGTAGACAGATTGCATCGCCTAAAGTTTGCAATCTATTGATTACATATTTTAGGTAATGCATTCTGACTACTTTTTGATTACTTTTAAATTACATTTGACCCAAGTTGTTAATCTCAGATTTTAACAGGTTTGTTTAGCATTATATTCATAACAGAAAATATATTCTATACCCCCCCTCCCAAAAGTAGCACTTTGAGATTATTTTAAATATAAAGTTTGTTATTATTATTATTGAGTATATTGTATATTATTATTATAGCGTTTAGAAATGGAATTGCTTGGAGGAAGAAGCTGTCACGGAGTCGGCTGGTGCGTGTCCTGATGGTAGCAGTGAGGGCAGCCCATGACTTAGGTGGCTAGAGTCTCTAATGATCATCTGAGCTTTTTTCACACCGCCTGGCATATATATTTCCTGGAGGGAGGGAAGCTCACCTCTGATGCTGCGACTGGTAGTATGCACCACCCTTTGTGGGCCTTTCGGTTGCGAGTGGTGCTATTGCCGTACCAGGCAGTGATGAAGCCAGTCAGGATGCTATCTACAGTGCTGGGGTGCTTCTCAAAATCCCTCCTCGTTTCCTCGCTCCTCTGTCCTACATCCTATGACCCGGAAACCGATGGGGCTCAGCCATCTTGTAGGACATCTCAATTCCCGCGAGGAGGCGAGGATCGAGGAGGCTTCCTGAGGAATCGTGAGCCAGGATACACTGGTGTATCCTTTGCGGAAGTGTTTTATCGACTAAACGTCATGCACGCATCAATTCTCCTCCCCCTTCACATCGTGCCACAGTTTATTCATTATTATTATGTACAAGACAAATGTATGTCAAATAACAACAACTGACAGTTGCAGAATTATATCAATGTCCTTAACAATAACTGGTAATATTAAATAAAATATGGACAAATGCAGTATTTTGTGAAGGTTGAAGTTTACAAATAAATCTAATGTTCAATAATCCCGACTAAATCCAGCGGTGCAGTCAACATTAATTGACAACACTTTGATTCAATTCCTCCATCCTCACGTCTTTTCCTCGCGTCCTTCCTTTGCATCCTGAAGGAGTGGAGCTAAGGTGCAAGGAAAGGAAGCTAGGAAAAGAAACGAGGATGCAGAAATAAGAATTGAGAAGCACTCCTGGTGTAGAACCGTGTGAGGATGTGTTGGTTCATTCCAAACATCCTCAGCTGTCTCAGGAAGAAGTGCTGATGAGTCTTCTTCAAATGGCCTCGGTGTGGACAGGCCGTGTGAGTTCCTCTGTGATGTGGACACAGAGGAACTTGATGCTGCTGACCGGTGCCCAATTGATGTGATGGGGATGTGTTCTCTGTCATTTCTCCTGAAGTCAACCAAAAGCTCCTTGGTCTTGATGACGTCGAGGGAGAGGTTGTGCTCCTGAAAACAGTGTGTCAGAGTGTGCACCTCCTCTCTGTAGGCTGTTTCATCGTTGTCAGTGATCAGACCTACCACCGTCGTATATCATCAGCAAACTTAATGATGGTATTGGAGCTGTTGGTTGCCACACAGTCATGTGTGTACTAGGAGTACAAGAGTGGGCTGATGTGTTGCTGCCCATTCTGACCACCTGGTGTCTGTTTGACAGGAAGTTCAGGATCCAGCTGCACAGCAAGCTGTTAAAGCCTGGAGTTTCAAATCAAGTTTGGAGGGCACTATGGTGTTGAAAGCTTAAGTCTACAAACAGCATTCTCACATATGTGTTCCTATTTTCCAGGTGAGAGAGAGCAGTGTGTATTGAAAATGCTATGGCATCGACAGTGGAGCGTTTATTGCGGTATGGGTCCAGTAATCCCTGTGTGTGTAATAAGCAGTGTATGCGTGTTGTGCATCCGCTTATAGGCGCATATTACTAACGCACCCTTTAAATAACACAAAAAATACTGTGCTATTGACTTTAGACCAGGTTTTTGCAGGTCAATGGCGCAGTCGTTTTCAGTTGTCTCAAAATAGCAACACGCCAACAATGCGCCTGAACACACATCGTTTTTCAGACCAGCACGTCCATGGGCGAGAGTGCATTTGCAATTTAAAGTCCCACTGAACCGGAAGTAGCGAGTGAGTTTTCTTCAGTGCTGTGACGTATTTCCACGTGAAACGGAATATTGAACAGAGGGCAGGGTTTTTACCTCTGCGCTCCTCCTCTCCATCTCTCGCTCATAGCAGACTAACGGTTGGAGGAGAGTGGTTACGCATTTTAAAACACAAGCCGTCAAACTGACATCATCTGAGAAGCCACGCCGTTTCCAGATTTTTACCTAACTTTTCAGATATTGATTAAATATTACATAGCAATTTTTTCTTCTTCTGTGTATTTACTTGCACAGATTAATTGTTCACCCTAAGACCTGTAATATGTGCTAACAAAGTAAATAAGATCGGTTTTGATTTCATGAGGACTTAAACAGCATGGCGCTGGATGTGAAAATGATAACTGCGTCGGGCTGAAACAAGCGAAAAACACTAGTTGCGCCAGCCGCATTGCACAAGGTGTGTGATAGGGCCCTAAGTCAGAAAAGTCTAAACGTCTTCTGCATGGCGGCGTTGTTAGTGTCGAAATCACATGATCAGTGACTATTCGACATCAAGTTTATAAAGCGAGGCATTAAAGTCGACACACTGACTAGTCGACTAGTCTGTAAATCCCCTAGTTACTACCCAGCCCTGGGTAGGGTCAGGCTCCCTTCTAACACCAATGACTGCTTGTTCCAGCATGCTGTAATTTGATTGGACGTGACCCCTGGATTGCCCACCACCCTTACGCCCTTGTCATAGCATCACATGCTGCGGGAGGTCCTAGAAGCACTTGATGTGGGATGCCTGTACTCTCCACCCACTCTCTAACAGGCTTCTGAAGGAATATTCCGCTGGTTTATATGAATGTCACTTTCTGCTCATGCTTTTTTTTTTGCTCCCTGAGGACTCAAAGCAGCCAGAACAGTCTAATGTTCCCCCATACAGTGACATTACACCCGCTGACACTAACCTGAACCTCTAGGCTGGGACTGCTGCTCTTTTGCATATTTTTCCTCTCTCCCAGTTGCAGTTTATATTTCAAATCGTGGTAGGTAGATATGGAGACATATGCCTCTTTGTTCTTGTTCTCACTATTTTTTTGCGGTGAGTCATAAAGAGCTTATTGTAACTGAATAAGAAGACAGATCAGAGATAAAGCACTTATTTGGAAAACTTTTCAAAACTAACAGAAATCACTATTAATTATCAGCATTATTAGCTCTGTATTAAAACGTAGTAAACTTCCTCACTGTCTAGGCAGTTGCTAATTTGAAATGCCCAACAACGCCATTAAAAAAATCAAAAAGCACACAGCCTTGAATTATAGTTGCTGCTGAACTAACGGTGTGATACTTTAATAAGCATAAAAATATGCAGCGCAAACTATTTTTAATTAGATTAAACTTTTATAATCAAAGTTTTTGGTACTGAATGAATTCTAAGTATATTATACTGTAGCTCAAACTACAGAAACTGGCACCAGGGTAATGAGATAGATTCCCATGGCATTACATAATAAAAAATATATTTTTTAAATGTATAATATAATAAAACATTTATGTCTTGAATATATCTCATAATAAAATGCATATGTGTAAAATGCTGCAATAGATATTTCTCTAGCTTTGTTTCAATGCAGTGCATTATGGGATTGCCTACTTTGTGAAGAATGTATTCACTATTCATAAAAAGCTTGGGTTCAGCAAGGCTGGATTTATTTACAGTAAAAATGTAGTACATCAGTTATATTGTGAACTATTATTACAATTTAAATGTTTGTATTTTTATATGTTTTAAAATGTAATTTGATGGCAAAGCAGAATTTTCAGTATCATTTCTCTAGTCTTTAGTCACACAATCCTTCAGAAATCAGTCTAATTGGGTATTTAAGTTCCATTTTTTTCGTGGAACTATGTGTCACAGGGTGTTTTGGGTTATGGTTCATGTTTCTTATTTTTAGGTTATGTTCACTGGTTCGTCATGGGATCCTTCCATGTGCTCCATTGTCTTGTGCTTCCATGTCATGTTGTCATTCCCTGCGTCTCAATCAGCTCCCTAGTTCACTACTCAGGGCACTGATTAGGACATAAGTCAATGGGCTGACTCCCTGAACAGTGCACTGATTATCTGAACTAGGGAGCAGATTGAGACGCACCCTGGTTTATTGGTTAATCACTGTTCACATGTGTGTCTTGTCTAGTCCTCAGTCTTTGTGTATTTAAGCCCTGATGTTGCCATAGTCTTCGTCTGTTATTGTATGTGTAACCCCCTGCCAGTGAGCCCTTTTATGTCAAGTTTTATGTCATAGCTATGTTGGTGCATCTACCAACCCAGAAAACGTGAAAAACGACAACCCAGGAACTTTGTTTTGGTAAGCCTGCAATCATGTGAAAAAACGAGCCGCTCAGATTTGTCTCCCCTACGTAGAAAGTGTATATGTGATAAAGCGAGTACCAGCTCGCTCGCTTGGGGACGTAGTGAATGTCCGTGAGATGTAAAGAAAAACTGATGGCTCAGTCCGCAATGGCACTACTGTGCAAAGTGAGATTTATTTACAGTGCCAAACGGTGTTTAGTCCAACGGTGAAGGGTATATATACAGGTGGTCACAAAAACAATAATCTTATTTTAATATTACCGCCCATTAATATGCACGTTTCACCCATGGCGCTGATGGACTGTTCCTTATTAGCATAGTTTCCACCCTCAGCCAGTTGTACATGCCATTTTCCCCATGTTCGAGCAGATGTAGAGACAACAATGTCTTGTAAGCAATGCAGGTGCATTGCCTGAATGAGGGACAATTGTGTGATGAACTTCATAAAATTCATCAGTAAAGTTTTGGCCATCATTTGGACAGGGAATTTGCCTGGCTCTGTAAGGTATTATTGTCCAGTTTGAACTGAACACTGTTAGCTTCTGGCATGTTCTGTTGTTGCACAAGCTATTGAATCTCCACCCTCTTCTTGAAAGAGCAGGCCGGGAGCAGCAGTTCATTTGCAACAGTGATAGTGTATAGTTGATATTTCAACAGTGTAATTATAGATGTGGGAAGTCATGGCCTAATGGTTAGAGAGTCAGACTGGTAACCCAAAGGTTGCGGGTGTGATTCTCAATTCTGGCAGGAAATGATTAAGGTACCACGGGTACCACAGCAAAAAAGGCTACCCACTGCTCTGGGTGTGTGTGTGTCCATGGTTTTCAGTGTGTTCACTAGTCACTACTCCTAGTGTGTGCACTAACTTGAATGAGCTATATGCAGGGGACAAATTCAGAGTTACCATAATTGTCCTTTTATTTTTTTAATGACATATATTTTTTATTATAAGTAGAATATAAAAACATGTATGCACACAATAAGTGCATTGATTGTATCAAACAATTAATTAAAATGATATTACAGTATTTAAAGTAATAACATAATATAAAGTTGGACCAAAATTCTTACTGACCCCAAACTTTTGAATGGTTACAAATAATTTCAACTAAATTTGGCTAAAAGAAGCAATACCCTTTAAAAGAAAGTGTGTATATGATGCCTTAAAATACAGCCTATGTATGCCGCTCCCTAGGTTTTGGAAAAGAGCCACAGTGATAACATTCGGCACTTGTTGTTTGGATGCAGATCAAGCAGTGACCTCAATGCTGAAATGACCTTGCTATATCCTTTCTGAAAAAATGCGGAACATTTCTTGGATCTTAAAAAAGAAAGAAAGAAAGAATTTTAAAAAAGAGCAATTACCATGCACACACATCCCAGAATAATCCAACACACAGAGTTCTGAAAAATTACATAAACCAGGCTCTTACGTAAAGTACTGGAGCTAGCAATTTTAATGATTTAGTGCTTGAAGTTTTCCCATGTAAACTAAATCTGACTGCATTGTGTGTTGCCAGGGTTCGGGGAGAGACGAAAGCAGCAGCCCCCTCCCGAGTCTCAGTCCGAGCTCAACGCCGTGCTAATACGACGGCATGACAGCGAGGACCCATAAGCCATCTGTGAATCAGGCTGACATTCATTTGGCCTGATTTGTGCAAAGACACTGCATATCAATGAGGACCACCACTGCCTAATAAATGAGGCGCACCCAAATCTGTCTCAGAGTCTGTAGCTGGAGAACAAGCAAATTTGGAAAGTATGCGCTGGATTGGGTTTGCACCCCGTAGGGCATGTGTCTTGGTACATCCCAGTCTTGATTCTTAATCAGACACAAGGGCCTGAAATTGAGTGGGTCACAGCATGAAGCAAAGATCAGATGATTATGTTCTTTGAAATGTAACACAAATCTAATTCAGTCGAATCAAAGGCCAGGGAGGAAGAAAAAAGAGAAAATAACAGCATCCCAGCACGCATCCTACCGCCTGTTCGAATTGCGTATGTTTTCCATAATTAAATATATAAACTCAGCACAAAAAGAGACAAAAAGATCATGTGCAGGAAACTCAATATGCAGGCAATGATGAAACAAGTGAACAGAGCTGCAGGAAAAGTGATCTGTTGTTAGCATGATAAAGCATATGGCTGATTACTGCCGCAGCAGGGTTGCTCCTTACCTCGGCACATGATCAACCAGCACGTTTTAGAATTTGACGGATGCCCTTGGTCACTTTATAGTGGTCTAGAAGCTTTCACGAGAAAAGGTACGACTACATGCAGTGCACACAAACACAAGCACATGGAGTGTGTAAACAGTGGCGAGGGTTCGGGGTTAGAGCTGCGGGAAGAAAAGCATGGAAGTAAACACACATGGAGAGGGAAGGATAGGAGAAAGAGGACGGGACAGGTGATGTGGAGCAAGAACAAAAGGAGCTATTAACCTGGTTGGTCAGAGCAGCTGGCAGTGACTGCAGTGCAGGAGGAAGTGGTGGTGGTGGTGGTGGTGGTGATTGTCTTAGCGCCGCTGTCCTGGGCGGCTGCACTTTTCTGCTTATTTTTCGTGGACTCCTGTGCTTTGAGCTTCTTGGCATGTTTACTGCCTTTGTAGTGCGCCTCGGCTTGGCTCTACAAAGGAGAACAAATGAACCATCCAATCAGGCTCATTTCTCACAACTAGCTTCTACCATCATGGACTGCAATCACACACACACACACATACACACACACACTTCAAACATGCTTTCAATAGCAGGCACTGTTCCAATCAAGGTAAAGATGAGATTGGGATGAGCAAATTTTCCAGAGCCTAAGAAACAGATCCGGACATGGTGCGTTCAGAGAGAATTGATTCTCAATGGAGCAAAACTAAATGGACATCAATAGTTGGCACTCATTGAGGCTTTTAATAGAGAGTTTACTCATTTCTTTAGCTGTTTGACTTCCAAGTGAAGATTTGAAGGGAAAATGACTACTTCACACTTAAATAAAATGAGAGGGAGCGAGAGAGAAAGTGCTTATGAGGGATTAGGATTCCTTTGAATATCTGACTGCTAAGAATTAGGGGCTCAATTTCTCATTTTTATGACATCAAAAGTGACAAAGTCCCAAAAGACCTGCAGATGGATTTTCTCTACAAATGCTGATACTCTGTCACATTCACGAACTGCAAGTTTAAGGGATTTCTGACAGTGCCGGGAGAAGCCAGACGGCACTGCTCACGGATGTTTTTCCTGCAGATTATTCAAAGAGGAAGCCTGCAGTTTTCTGCTTGTGAGGTGTTTAAATAGCAATTACAGGAATGTAATGACATGCCACTGCTGTGTTATAGTCATTATTGTCCCTCCGAAATGAGATAACAACAACAGAATTACATTTAAATCATTAAGGTTTCAATCACAAATCAAAGAACAAGCATCTCAGATAAAGGCCATTCACACTGACAGAGCTGGAGATTTTTTTTTAAAGCTAATTATATATATATATATATATATATATATATATATATATATATATATATATATATATATATATATATTATATTATAGTTGCAATTATATATATTATAATTGCATTGAATTATATTATACTTACACTAAGAGTTTTAGAAAGTTTTTCTTCACTAAAAGTTTTTTTTTAAACTTAGTTCTAAGTACTAAGTACTAAGTTCAGTGATTTCAGAACAGTATTGGATGTGCCTCTATTGAAAGAAACATTAACTTTACTAGTTAATACATATATACATTTGATCAAAAAACACAAACAGACAGACAAAAGAATATCTATTAAAAAGCATGCGACTAACACTATGTTGTAAAGGTGCTGGGATTAAAAAGATTGGGCTTTTTTATTCTTTTTTCTGTCACAAAGACAAAATGGCTGCCGTTCTCTTATGATCTTGTGAATGTGTGTTGAACCATCTGAGTCAGAGCTGAAAAAACATGATTTATGATAGGAGAGAAGAAAGACAAAGACAGACCAAGCGAAAATGAGGTGCGTAACATCCATCGCACCAACAGCACAGATAGCTTGTTCAAGTGACAGGCATGAGAGTCATAATGACACGCAGGACGCTGCTGCAGACAGTGACAGGAGAGAATGATGTGACGACCTGGGGCGTTTTGTCTTCTCTGCACTGTGCAAATGTTAGCAGCTCCTGTGACCTGGATTAAGTGCACTTGACATTTATGAATGGACTTTCTCCCAAGCTAAGTGTGAGCCCATTTCAATATTTACAAAAACATTCACAAATGGACCATAATTTCAGTCTTTATAACATCAAGTGTCTTTCAACTTAGCTCTAGCAATTACAGGGCCTCATTCGTGGAACATGAGCAGCACAAATGTTTCTGTAAATTGTTTCAAACATAGAACGGGCGTTCAAACCTGTTTATGTTTTGTGAACATTAAAGGATAGTTCACCTAGAAATTCAAATGTTGTCATCATTTACTCACCCTCATGTTGTTCCAAACCTGTATGCACATTTCTTTCTTCTGCAAAACACAAAAGAGGATATTTTGAAGAATGTTGGGGTCCAAACAACATTGGACTCCATTGACTATAACTGAATGGAACTGTATGGGGGGAAAACACTGAGGCATTTTTCAAATCATCTTCTTTTGTGTTTCACAGAAGAAAGTCACCGATAAATTTAATATTCCAGATTTTAAACACACAGTAGCTAAACAATATATTAACGTCCATATCAATCTTATGTGTAAAGTTTATATCTCACTGTTTATTTTAAGTTCTCACTTCACCCCACTAAGAACTGCAAAAAATAATTTGGAAATTTTCTGGGAGCTGATTCCCAAAAAAATCATGGAATCAAACAACCCTTTGATATAGTCTACTATTCAAAAGTTTGGGGTCAGTAATTAAAATAAAATTAAAAATTCACGCTATATATATTCATATATATATATATATATATATATATATATATATATATATATATATATATATATATATATATATATATATATATATATATATATATATATATATATATATATATATATATATATATATACTTTTATTTAGCAAGGACGCAGTTCGTATTTCCAAATGTATTATGATATATATATATAAAAATCTTATTGACCCCAGACTTGGTCTATACAGATTATCAAAATGAATCAATTTATGCGAGAATGGGTTGCAGAACTATTTTTTCACTCCGAAATTTGTTCCGTTCGTGTATCATGAACGAGGCCCATTGAGCGTATATGACATTCTTCCGTGAACAGTCAGACATATACAAGTTTTATTAATAGCTATGTTGCAAAAATGTCTTTGCAACAAGAGCAGGACACGAACGAGCAAACATAAAAAGGCTTGCATAGGCAATTAGCACCAGTAAGCCTTTCTGCTGATATTTGCAAATAGGAGCTGCCAGCAATATCAGTGCATTACCCTACAGCTGTCTCTGTATCCTCCCGTTCAGCGCTCATGTACTGTACAAGAAACCTGTCAAAGACATACACACCTACACATTGTAACAGCTTGTTGTATGAAAGTCCACAGTTGATCTTTTAGGGAGTCTATTTGCTGCTCATGCATACATGCTTTGACTTTGTGATTTTCACAGGCCTGGCTGATGCAATACACAGACCGGTCCCAGATGGGGCATCACTGTCAGAAATGTATTTGCTTTCCCATTTCTCTCTCTCTCTCTCTCTCTCTCTCTCTCTCTCTCTCTCTCTCTCTCTCTCTCTCTCTCTCTCTCTCTCTCTCTCTCTCTCTCTCTCTCTCTCTCTCTCTCTCTCTCTCTCTCTCTCTCTCTCTCTCTCTCTCTCTCTCTCTCTCTCTCTCTCTCTCTCTCTCTCTCTCTCTCTCTCTCATCTTTTGATCCCACTACAATATGTCTTATACAAGTTTTTCTTCTATGTTAAAATAGGAAGTCCTAGTTGCAGAAAGGCCTATAAGTGAGCCATATGAAATACTTTAAGCATAGCTCCTTTTGCAGATGGGTGGAGGGCTCAGAAACCCTGTTTGGAAACTATTTATATGTAATATTCTTGGTTCGGTGTGTGTGCTTTTAGTTGTGCATGCAACAAATTTAGTCTTGCAATAGCAGTCTCAAATGATTTAGCCAATTATGCAATACAAGCGTTATTAGTGCCTACTTCTGTTGTTTTTCCGAGGCCACAGGTCCCTGCCACAAAACATCTGCTAACAAACTCCCTCAAAGCATGAAGTCATACAGCAATTATGACCTACTCTTTTCCCTCATCCCTCTCTTCGGCCTTTAAAATAATTTTTAAACACAAAAACAACCTTAATTTGATGAAAAACATGCCAAATGCTAAGACCTGATTATTAGACCATTTCCAGACTTTTTTTAAAATCTCAGAGCACAGATAAAAGTGTTTTTTTTCAGCTTATAATAAATCTGCACTTTTTTTTCCTTTTCCTTTTTTTACATTTCCACCTTCTACTCAAAGCTCAAGACATCAGAAGATTCCTTACATATGTGAACTCCAGATTAATCTTTTAGCAGAACATTGATCTGAACTCCCTCTGGCAACCCTTCTTTCAAATAACTACTTTAAAAAGACAAAAGAATTAGCTCTTAAATAGGGATTGGAATTGCAAGGCCTTTATTGATTCTTTTAGTACTTTTGAAGAAACACCTATTCTTATAATTTGTTCTAACTTTAAAACTTAAACTAAAAATATTAAACAAAAAAAGATACCTTTTGGCAATATATTTAGGCTTTTTGTTATTTATAACTTTTTATAAAAGTCTTTATAACTAAATTCCACATGATTAATTTTGCTGTGTAATGTAGATTTAATAGCAACACCTGTGAATTGATGAGCAAGGACTTCAGATGATGCCAACTCTGAATCAACATACACTACTGGCAAATTTTATATATATATATATATATATATATATATATAGTGAACACATGATTCTAGCCAACTGTGTGATTTGTATTTTGTTAAATACATACATCACCTCTGATACATTTTATGTGAAGCTGCTTTGAAACGATGTGTATTGTATAGCACTATACAAATAAATGTGAATTGAATTGAATGCAGCCATTTTACAGTATACTAGTAGCATATTTTAATTTCAGAAGTAGAATGCAGATTGTGAAAAGCCTGTTAACAACTAGAAGAAAAGTTTAAAATAACAGTATTAAATGGAACTGATTTGTGATTTCCTGACCTACAGATAAAGTTCACAAGAACTGCTACAAATCTCAAAGTAGTGAAAGATGCCCATTTCCAGATTTCTTCTTATCTCATCCTATGTAAGACCCGTACTTACAAGGCATTAAGATCTGTCTCAGTGAGCTGATCCTAAGTAGTCATCCGTAAAATATCACAGTGTACACCTGTTAGCATGGTTTCAAGGCTTTGAAGGTGGAGGAACCCTAAAATCTGGCAGACTGAAGTCCTAGACATGATAACTTTGATGAAAAGCTGAATTTTCAGCATCATTGCTCCAGTCCTCTGTGTCACGTGATCCTTCAGAAATCATTCTAATGTGCTGATTTGCTGCTCAAGAGACATTTCCTATTATTATCAATTGTTGATATTGTTTTGCTGCTTAATATTTTTCCGTCACTTTTGATCAATTTAACAATCAAATTGTACAAATATATAAAATGGATGGATGGATGAAACAATCAACAGAAATCTATCTATCTATCTATCTATCTATCTATCTATCTATCTATCTATCTATCTATCTATCTATCTATCTATCTATCTATCTATCTATCTATCTATCTATCGATAGATAGATAGATGTAAATGAGGTCTAAGTTGTGTTGAAATTTGAAACCAAGCTCTCCTTATGCTGCTGGGTAACGCTAGTCGAGCAACGACACACCAGTTCAACAGAGACACGTGTTGCGGGGGTGTGAGGGCTGTAATGACACAGCATCTATAAGAGACCATAAAGCTTTAATGAGATGTGCTGGTTATCGGCCATATTGACTTGTTCTCACATAAGGGCTGTAGGTCTCTGGAGAGAAGCCTCCACTTCACCTAATGTCACATCACAGCAGGACACACACCTTTAGATCAGGTAACTTCAAATGAAATGGCCGGGGCTTCTCTGTTACACTGAGCGCAAATGGAGATAAAACAGCTCATTTACAGAAGATAAGGGAAACCTAAGAGCATACTCCAGCCATTATTCTCATTTCTTTAATGCAGTCTTCAAAAGAGCACACAATGGCTGTTTCACCTTCAAAAACAAACACCTTATGAAGGCAAAAAAGAAATTCAGACAATGTAATGTAAGACAAAGCCAACGGGGGAAAAAGTTCTAGTATAAACAGTTTTTATGTATTTGAAAAAGCCAGTGGAGTGAAAAGCTTAAAAATTCAGCAGCAATTTTCCCACAATCCCAAAGTTTATTCAGGCCACATCTGCAAAAATTTATTTTAAGAGCTAAACCGAGGTCCAAGATTTCTGAGACAGAATATGAAATAAAAAAACCCTATCAAACCAAAAACAGTTTAATAGAACTGTCAGCTGCCTGTAGGCCTCGCCTGAAGTGTAATTACGGCATTAAAAAAGTTGCATTCAACAGAAAATGGGAGCATGTTTAGTTTGTGGAAAGAACATAAAATATAATGCAGAACACATTAATGGTAAGGTCATTTATATGAGGCATTTTAGAGGCTGGAGTTGAACTGTAAAGTTGCACGGGGTCAGTAAATTGCGTGAAGGTTTTGAATAGTTAAAGTCCGTAATTACACGCCTAGGAAAGTTTCATAATGGACATTAATGCCATTTAAGCTTTGGCTTTTGCACACATTGATCTGAGCCATTAATTAGAGCTAATCTATAGTGATTCAGGGAACATGTACTGTTTCCAAGTACACATTAACCCAAGAGCATTGGTTATGCTCACCATCAAGTCAAATGTGTAGTTTGACAGCATTTACACAAGCGTTGAAAAATATCTCAACAGGGCTGCATTTATTTGAACAAAAATACAGTACAAACTGTGCAATTTGTGTGTTAATATATGTAAATAATTCATGTGAAAAAAACTGGCAGTCGTGCTTTATAAAGGGATACTTTATACAAAAAAGCTGTTTCTTTGTTCTGTTGAACAAATTCCTATATTTTAAGTCAATAGGTGCCGTCAGCTGTCTGGTTACCAACATTCTTCAAAGTATATATGGTTTTGTGTTCAACATAAGAAAGAAACTCAAGTTTGGAATATTTGCTTGCAGGATTCTTTGATGAATAGAATGTTTAAGAGAAGATAATTTATAAGAAATTCAAATTTTGTGTAAAAATGTTAACGTCTTTACTGTCACTTCTGATCAATTTAATCCATCCTTGCTAAAAAAGAAAGAAAAGTAATTTCTTTAAAAACTAATTTCTATTTGGTAACTAATTTCTTTAAAAAAAATTATCCTAAATTTTAGCACCATACCATGCAGCAAACACCTTAACGTTTTTCACAGGCAAACAATGCTTGCAATGTATTCATAACATGCATTCATTATACAATGTAAAAAATACATGCAAAAATAATAGACATAGCATAAATGTACAGCTAAATAAGAAGACATACTAATATGCTAGAAAATATGCACAGAATTCCATAAATATGCAATCTGTTAAAAAAAATGTCTCTATACAGCATTTTTTTGAAAACCACTGATCTGAACAAATCTGAATATCATTGTTATTTTACGCTACTATGGGCATATTTCACAGTACAAGAAGAGAGGAATATCACACCCTGTTTATCTCATCTGCTTATGCCGTTTTATTTTACAGAAAATGGCAATAAGATACTTCACAGTAGCACACAGGACTAATTACGGAAAGAAAAGAAACACACGGTGAAGCTACTGCTTCCCTCGAAACTTGGACGAGGATGTGTTCAACCTTTAGTTACACAATGTTTTCCCCCTCTGGCAACAGGATTGGATGACACAGTGAGTCCAGAGCGTGCGCTAAAGTATGGGATTAAATTACATCGCCGGACTGAGGCGTTTGACTTTTAATAAAGTCGAGTATAATGTTTGTAGATTTCGAGGGTGAAAGCTAATATACGTGAGCAAGCTGCGAGACCAAATACGGGCCGTTTTGCCTGTGCATAATATGTGCAGATCTCTGTTCTTCTGGAACATGAAATAGTAACCGCACAACGCTTGACAAACACGGCATCTTCAGGCCTGCGGAGAACGAAGGTAAACATGGGATGCGGGCTGATTCGTTCTGACATGCCAACCAGAGCATCACTTCCACTTAAGCAAGATGCGCTTTGGACTGGGCCTGCAGATGAGCATCTCCAGGGAGCACGGAGAGCAGGAGAGACAGCTCTATCGGTGGAGATCACAACGTGGCAACACATGCACCCAGAATTAGCATCAAAGAGCTTGGCAGTCTGGGGAACATCCGTTGACACTTCTGCTCGCCCCACGCTAGCTCAGATACGCCGCTTAATCTTAAAAGCATTGTTCAAATGGGCGATTGCGAAAGGAAACTGTTTTAAATTATCACAAGAATGGCAGTCATTTCACTTTCCGCTTTTATTGTGCTTGTTTGGAGGACAAGAGAGAGAAAGAGAGAGAGAGTGGAAGACGATAACAGGAAGCCTAGGCAAGTTAATCTCTAACAGTCGCTTCAATTCAGAAGCACATAGGCTTTGCTGGAAACAAGGGTTTCAAACTCGATCGCAATCAAGCAATTATGCACCGCAGGAGGGAACAACAGGCCGGCTGGGACACCCAGTGGCCACCCCACAGAGTCCAACAGGACCACGTCTGCCTTTGCTCAGATGTCCAAAGGGGTTCCCCGGGTTCCTGTGCCGCATTCCTGCCTGTTTGTCATGATAAAGATGAAAAAGACCTTGAGGAGACAAAACAGATGCACAATGGTGCTCCTGCGTCTGTTTTCCACTCTGAGAGAAACCTTTTCTCAATTACTGCTCGCAGTGGGAGCCCTCTGTCAGCCAGGGCTTATTGCCACCCTGTGCCATTCATCTTAAGTTAAATGGCTTAATCAATGCCAAGACAGAGTGGAACAACATGGCAGTACAGTAAGTAATTACCCCTCTCCCATAGAGAACAACACAACACAAGCCTCTGCCAGCTACCTCTGCACAGAGCCCAACACCTGTGTGCACATTCGTAAACACAACGGTACTGTTAAATGCAACCGCCGGGATTTTACTGCACTGCCAGTGAATAAACAATGGCACATTTTATTTTGGACATTAGGCATTCAAATCTACTATAGATTACAAAATGTAAGGGGAAATATAATTAGGTGCTATGGGACATAAAATATTCGGATAAAACCGATGTTAACTGTACTATACTAATAAAAACTTTTTAAGATCAAATGGTAAACAGTGCTGATGCTGCAGGAATATCGCATGATGCTGATGAACTCGCAGCCAATCAAGAGTTGAGGACCACAACTAACCATACTACGTTTTTATATAATATATATTTTTTCTTTTCTTTTCTTTTTTAAATGAGGGTGGGCAAATGATGGCAACTTAAATTATTGGGTGACTATACAAGTAGTTTCACAGAGTTTTTGATGTATAATAAAAAATAATCTGCTCAAAATAGTAATTCATGAAATGGACTACAATGTTACTACAGTGTGTAATAGTGATGGTAATGCAAAATAAAGACGTGCTGTCAAAAGTGCTGTTCTTTTTCTTTGATAATATTCAGTCTACTTCAAGCTCACAACCAGGGTTGTGCAAAATTCAGAATGAAGAGGATTGTCAGACTTTTAAAATTCATGAGTGTGAATTTAAAAGTTGAACTGGAATTATATAAAATGAAATTCTCTCAGAAACGTCAACTAACTATAAAACCTCACGGCTTTTATGCTGTTTTCGAAGCTTTCAAACAAGGCAAAACAATTACTAAGCAAATAACTTAAACGTCTAATTAAAAATTAGTTTTATGAATAATTTCTCAATTCATCAACACTGCAAAAATGCTTTTCTTACTTAGTATTTTTGTCTTATTTCTAGTCCAAATATCTAAAAATTCTTCCATTAAGAAACATTTACTAGACAAGTAAAATTATTATTTTGTTTTGGAGAAAAAATAACCCAAAATTAAGTGAGTTTTTGCTTAAAATAAGCAAATTTTGCTTACCTCACTGGCAGATTATTTATCTTATTTTAAGCAAAAACTCACTTAATTTTGAGTTATTTGTTCCCGAAACAAGACAATTACTTTTGCTTGTCTATTAAATAATTGTTTTATGAATTTTAAGATGTTTGGACTAGAAATAAGACAAAAATACTAAGTAAGAAAAGCATATTTTGCAGTGAATTCATTTCCTTGCATTCAAATTTGAATTGCAATTCTGCAATTCTATTTGGTACTTTAATTTAAATTTAGGAACTAAATTATAATCTGTAAACTTAGTTAAAACATCATTATTTTTTACATAAATGTTGGCCATAATTCATGATGCAGAAATCAAGAAGTGTTCAAAGGCATCAAGGACCGAACATCATTTAAATGATTTGGATTTTCATTTTCATTCATTCCACTTTTTTACTAAAGTATGCCTTTATAATACAATTTTGATGTTATTAGTTGCACAAACAAAGCCTAAGGGTTTACATACACTCTAAAAAATTCTGAGTAAAAAATAACCCAATGTTGGGTC
Organism: Pseudorasbora parva; assembly: GCF_024679245.1. NCBI lineage: Eukaryota > Metazoa > Chordata > Actinopteri > Cypriniformes > Gobionidae > Pseudorasbora > Pseudorasbora parva. Next base: position 43,086,488 of record NC_090176.1, read on the forward strand.
AAATATGGACTAACCCAGCAGTTGGGTTGTTTTAACCCAGCGATTGGGTTGTATTAAGCAAATATTTAATCCAACCGCAGGATTAAAAAAACCCAATCGCTGGGTTAAAATAACCCAATTGCTGGGTTAGTCCATATTTGACCCAACATTGGGTTAAAACAAGCCAGCATTTTTTAGAGTGTAAGGTTGGGAATCAAGACCCTTTCTAACTCAGTTATATTAAGTAAGAAAGAGACTTGATTCGCAACCTTATGTAAACCCTTAGGCTTTGTTTATGCAACCAATAACATAAAAAGGTATTATAAAGGCGTACTTTAGTATCTGTGCTGAATTGTTTATTATGGGCTCAATGGCTCGGCTTGCAATCAACACAGGTAAAGGAAGTGAATGTGATAGAGCTCTGAAAAACTTCAAACATAACAATTGATTTAAATGAAACGGTTTAAATTATCCAGTATACTTCTTGTTGAAAATGGTTGAGAAGTGTTCATTAGAAGCTGGCTGAGTGAACTGGCAGCATCACGTCTGCTAAAATTACCATACATTAGCGCACTTACCTTGTTTTGTATGATTAATGAAGAGCGTTGCCACTTGCACCCTAAACGGCTGTACTGGGACTAGTTTTAATCAGCCATCAGCGTGCAGAGCGAAACACAGCACTATAACAGCCACTTATACACAGGCAGGACTGGAATGGGCTAAGTTCACTTCTCTTTCCATATTTAAGAGAAAGGGGTATACTAGTAGGAGATGCAGCACATGCACAAACCAAAGACAAACATTTACACACCCTCATATAAACACACATGAATAGCCAGAGAGTTTGTTTTTTGTACTCACATCTGAATTAAAGCGAAGCTGACAGATGTTGCAAGAAATAACTAGCTTTTTCTTGGGAGGAATGGAGACTCCAAATGTGTGGTTGATTACCGCTTTCTGGACAGGGTCCATCTGGAAGACAAAGAGCAGAGGAACATTTAGAGTGCTTTCACACTAGAGATTTTGCTGTGGACCAGAGTCTGTTTGTCGTCAGAGTGTGAATCATGTGGCCGATGTGAAAGGGGTTTTCTAGACTTGGGTGTGCACTTTAACCAACTTCTTTAACAAAAAAAAAAAAAAAAAAGCTGGTTTGGGGTACATTTTGAAAATGGTATAAAGGTAATATGTGAATTCATGGACATACAACACTATTAAAGGTGCCATATGTAATATTTTTGTAGTTAAATATCCAAAAACCACCAGGCCAGTTTTATATATTTTGTTCAGTCGAGTTCTTACAATATCCCAAATGTTTCCAACTATTTGTAAATTGTGAGAAAATTGCTATTTTAACCAAGGAGCTGGGACGTCTGAGCATAGCGTCTGAGGGAGTCGCCTGTCAATTGCGTCATATATGCGTTACCCTCGGATTCCGGTTTATTTGGGCAGAATCGTTTTACTCTTAGCAGTGTGCAACAAGTGCCACAGCAGCCGCTGTGTGAGCGAACACACAGAGTAACGTCATATTAAAATGTATCTAATATGATAAACAGAGCTGCGTTACCTTATACTCATGACCAGAAAAGCAGCAATAGTGCCAGCGACTATGTCCCTTCATAATAAAAGTGTAGACTCGCGCAAGCCATATGTTGTGTAACAATCTCTCCAACGTTAATAATCACATTCATAAACTTGATTTCTGCCCGAGTCCTATCCCAATTCTTTTCCACCAGCTGTGAGGTGAAGACCACATGTTCCAAGATTCTGCACTCAAACTTGCCGTCATCAAACTACGACTTTGTTTTGAATAGGCGCCCTCTAGCGGACGGAAAAGTTACATAGTGTAGCTTTAATAAATGTTGAATTAAAATATTTAAATTTCTGGTCATACTGGTCATAGCATTGCTCATAACCAGCAATGATGCAATCATTTGATCAAAAGCGACAGTAAATGCATCTATGATGTAACAAAAAAAGTCTATTTAAAATATATACTATTCTTTGAACTTTTTTGATTCATCAAGGAATATTGAAAAAAAAAATCACTAAATTGATTATCCAAAATTATTATGCAGCATTTTTCAACATTGATAATAATCAATTTATTTATAAAATGTAAGTTTATTGAGCACCAAATACTGCTGAAAAATTCAGATTTGCAATTTTTATTTCAAATGATTAAAATAGACTATGATTATTTTAAATTGCAACAGTATTTTACAAAATGAATGTTTGTACTGTATTATTGATCAACTACATGCAGCTTTGTCGAGTACAAGAGATATTTAAAAAATATTACATGTAAATAACAATAATAATTATTCCTTGTAAAACAAAAAAAACACACTAATTTGGAGCCCAAGTAAATTGCCTATAAGTTGGTGATTTGCAAGTCAATTTTGTGAAAAGTGCCACTAGATTTGACTTTCCATAGCCTCTTTCACACAGAGCGTCAATCTCAGAAAATTGCTAGAATGCCTTCTGTGCGAATCCACAGACATGCTGGGATTGATCCCGGGATCGATTTTGGGATGTAACATGGGGTCAGTGCAATGCATCAATGCATTTAGGGGTGTGGTTCTGGTCAAGACACTCTCCTAAACTCTAAACTGAATGTCAGAATGAGAAAGAAAGGTGATTTAACCATTTTTGAGCGTGGAATGGTTGTTGGTGCCAGACGGGCCGGTCTGAGTATTTTACGATCTACTCAGTTACTGGAATTTTCACGCACAACCATTTCTAGGGTTTACAAAAAATGGTGTGAAAAGGGAAAGACATCCAGTATGCGGCAGTCCTGTGGGTGAAAATGCCTTGTTGATGCTAGAGGTCAGAGGAGAATGGGCCGACTGATTCAAGCTGATAGAAGAGCAACTTTGACTGAAATAACCACTCGTTACAACCGAGGTATGCACCAAAGCATTTGTGAAGCCACAACACGCACAACCTTGAGGCGGATGGGCTACAACAGCAGAAGACCCCACCGGGGAAACCACTCATCTCCACTACAAATAGGAAAAAGAGGCTACAATTTGCACAAGCTCACCAAAATTGGACAGTTGAAGACTGAGAACATGGATCCATCATGCCTTGTTACCACTGTGCAGGCTGCTGGTGGTGGTGGTGCAATGGTGTGGGGGATGTTTTCTTGGCACACTTTAGGCCCCTTAGTACCAATTGGGCATTGTTTAAATGCCACGGCCTACCTGAGCATTGTTTCTGACCATGTCCATCCCTTTATGACCACCATGTATCCATCCTCTGATGGCTACTTCCAGCAGGATAATGCACCATGTCACAAAGCTTGAATCATTTCGAATTGGTTTCTTGAACATGACAATGAGTTCACTGTACTAAAATGGCCCCACAGTCTGCAGATCTCAACCCAATAGAGCATCTTTGGGATGTGGTGGAACGGGAGCTTCATGCCCTGGATGTGCATCCCACAAATCTCCATCAACTGCAAGATGCTATCCTATCAATATGGGCCAACATTGCTAAAGAATGCTTTCAGCAGCTTGTTGAATCAATGCCACGTAGAATTAAGGCAGTTCTGAAGGCAAAAGGGGGTCAAACACAGTATTAGTGTGGTGTTCCTAATAACCCTTTAAGTGAGTGTATTTAGACATTACATGTCACATTCTTATGTCACGTGTCTTTACGGGACCTTTACGGGATGTTTGTGAATGCATGCACAGATTCCAGAAAATCAATGGCAGTGGTAATAAACAAAAAAATTATTAACGACAGACAAATTTAGGGACATATTGTCAGTGATTTTTTTCCCCATGGAATCTCTGTGTGAAAGGGGCACATCTCTGCTCAACAGCTGCTTCTATTGTAAAACATCTGCACCTGTGTTCTGTGAATGTAAAGTTTTAGTGGTAAATTTAAAGTGACAAAAACATAAATAAAACAGTGATGGCATCTTCCTCTCCCAAGTCATTACCTAGTTACAGTGGTACACAACGGCTGCTAGTACTCACAATGCAGTTACACCGATGAACGCACCACGATTTGGACTGAAAAGTATAATTTGCAAAGAGAGAATTAAAATTAACTGAAGACAAAATGAACTAAGTATGAAAACAGCATTAGAAGGATAGTGAGTTAGAGAGACATGAATCAGACACAAGTGGAGTGTCCTCTGCAATATTCAGTCTTCACGACCCTGAACGCAAGGTGGAAATGAGAGCAATAAGGATCCCAAGCTGCAGGCAAGACAGCTGTTTAACAGTGAGAATCAATGGCAGCCTTGCTGTTCTCCTGGGCTCAACCTGATAGAAATAGATACTCTGATTACTGAACCAAGGAGGATGAAGACTAGGAAGCGAATGTGAACACTGGCACAATCAGCACAGGAGAGCAACCAAGCACCTTTGTGGACGATCAATTGCAGCTCCTGAAGTTATGCCAGCTTGTTATACTTTCATCAAACAATAATTAGAAATCCAAGCAAACAAAGGCCTCTAATAAACCTTTACAAATATGTACTCAATTTCTTCAATGAAATTCTGGATGCTAAAAATATGAGAGCAAATGACCACATATTTACTTTATTAATGCAAAACAAGAAGCTTAGCATTGGTTTTAAACATGTAATCAAATGAACACATATTTTCAGAAAAAGAGTGAAACAGAAGTTTTCAAACCAGTTAATTTATATAAATATTGGCTTCTGTCTGTATGTTGAATAAAAACCTCCATTTTGCATCAAATATTATTCAGATTTTCTAGATTATTTTAAATCATAAAGTGGGCGGGATATATTAATTAACAAATGGCTTTGGCAGGCATGCTCTACAGCTCCCCACAATTTTCCAATGTAAATCTATGGTGAACAATAGAACTGCAGCGCACTCTAATTAAGAGCCATTGGGTCAGATTTCAGACTGCATGCCCCACTTAATGCTGATTTACACTTCTGTGTCGAACCTACACCATAGCAACGTCACAGGCTGTGTGTAGCATACATAGCCTGATGTGCAAAAATGGCTCTCTAAAAGAGCTTCCTCTTTGAAGTCACTACCTGATTGTCTAATCCTAACCCCTCCCCTGATTCTAACCCCTTCCCCACAACTAACCCTAAACCTACCAATACTAGGGGGTAATAATTTGGCGAGGATCGGAATTCGACACAAAAATCACTGCTGCTGTCTCCAACAATGTACACAACAAGCTGCTTCTTCTTTGGCATTTGCCTTGATATAGTGGGTTATCACTGTGGACTATTATTTTTGTATTACTTAACCTGCCCGATCGGTCTATATAAGCGCTAACCACGTGCACCCACACACACACACACACACACACACGCACACACGCACACGCGCACACGCACACGCAGACACACTCACTCACACACACACACATGCGCACTTCAGAAAGGGTGAAACGAGCAGATCAGGAAAGGAATATTATTTCACTATTTGAGATTAATCGGCCTGCCGACTGGTTTAAGTTTTGGTACCCCGTCTGGAAAACACATGCACAGCCCCGGGATGTTGGGCTTTGTGAGCCCTGACTCATACATGTCTGAGTCCAGCGAGCTAAAGGTATGTTCTGTTAGACACACGTACACATAATCAAAACGATCTATAACAATACAATATTATTGCATATATAAGAAAACATGTTTTACGCTCATAAGTGTGTTGCAACATTCCTGTTGGATCCAATATAAAAGGCAATGCATTGTGTTTTAATCTCAAATGTCTGCAAATCCAGTATCGACCAGAGATTTGTTTACAAACGATTCCGCAGTGAAATGAAGTAAACACACGTACATGTCTTCCCCACATGAGCTGGAAATTCATTAAAAATAATCACGCATTCCTAAGATTAGGATCCGAAGGAAGCTTATGCAGTGACTGTGTTCTATATTCTTCGCCATGTTTATTGTTGTTGGCTAGCTCCATGAGTCGGTGGGTGGGGCTACTGAATTAAACCTTCGCTAAGCCATGCCCGAAAACCATCACAGGCCGATCGTGGCTTAGCCACCGTTACTAGGCGCGGAAGGTCTGTCAAGCTTTCGAGCGAGGGAAACATGCCGATGCGAACTTGTGCATGTGGATTGTGCAAATCTGATACCTATCCTACAAGTTTGGATGGAGGGTGGAATTTTTTTCCTTCCCCAAACGTGAAACCCAAAGTAAGAAATGCCAGGTGTAAATCAAACGGTGTGTGGGCCGCATTCACAAGTAATGTTAAATATCAACAGGATTAACAAAATCACCTACGTTTGCGTCAACGAATTGAAAAAAACGTGATTGATGCAAATTATTACATATGATGCATTATATTATAGACTATAAAAAGTATTATTATTATCAAAACTCTATAGTTTTGTATTATAGTTTGTTTAGATAAATTGTGTGCAAATTAAGACCCTCATCATAAGAATTGTTGCAGTGGCTGTGTTTATAAAAATTAATGAAACCCATCATGTTTGAGAGAGTGACTTTCTGTTATAAGGCTGTATTTCAGTAAATGTGTTTTTTTTTGATGAATGGCTCAGAATGGCTTGGAAATGTCTGACACCGGCGCATCCATACTGTAATACACGTGCCAGGAGCGAAAGCGAAAGCTTGACAGGCGTAGCAACAGTAACTAAGGAGGGCAGGGCTTAGCGAAGGGTCAATTAGACGTGATTATTATTCTGCAGAGGCGTGTTTCGTCGCGCGATGACATTTGCACACACGATCGTTTTCTGGACCTGGTGTCTATAAAAGCTTTTCTTTGGCTAACATTGAAGTTTTCAGCTCTGAAACTTATAGGGTATTATTATATTACCATGACCTTTTATATATCAAAAGCTCAAGGGAAAGTTGATTTCTCAATTCATCACCCCTTTAAGACCCAGACAATATGACACCGCTTCAGCAATGTGTATTAAGCTGATTAACATGTTCTTGTGAATAGCCTTTATATAGTTCTGTTGTGTTCGTTTTTTATGTTTGTTCTGAGAATAGACATGGCTTTCTTTTCCTTCCCTGGAATTCCTCTAATAATTTTCTAAAACAATAATCTGAAGCAATCAATACTACATTGAAGCAATTATAATAAATCATTATATGCGTATGTTGTGTGTAGGCCTAGTAAAAATTAGAGCGCCACCCTCAGGCTGTACTGCGCAAAAACACTAGACTGCTTTCAAAATTGGGTTTACATATTCAGCGATTAGAATATAAAGCTCAAAAATGTTTAACATAAACTAGTGCTAAGACCTTGAATCTGCTCTACCGTCATTTACAGTCAGGAGCCGATACTGCTTGATAATTTAAAAAAAAGATGAAAAAAGAGTAAAAAACAAAAAAACTAGTTTTTTGTTGAAAAAGTTTCTTCAGTAGAACACAAATTAAGATTTTTGACTTCAGTGGGGTCTAATTAGAATTACACCCCATTGGGATGCATTATACGAGCAACGGTTGGAGTTAAAAATCTTAATTTGTGTTCTACTGAAGAAACAAACACATCTACATCTTAGATGCCCTGGGGGTAAGCAGATACACATTACATTTTCATTTTTGGGTGAAATATCCCTTTAATATATAAAAGTTAATTGTGATATAAGAATATCCTGTTAGTTTCACAGCTGAAAACCTCCTTATTAGTCAAAGAAAAGCTTTTATTGACACCAGGCCACGCAAAAGCTCAATCTCAGAATATGCCACACCTTGACGTCAGCGTGTAACAAAGGACTAATGTTAAACCAGATCGAGCTACCGAGCAATAAACATGCCGTTGAGGATTTAAAAATATTGTGCAGTGCCTGGGGTCGACAGTAATGCAACATGTAATAACTGTGTTCATTCTAATGCCTGATCTGGAAATGTAATGATACAGTAAGCTACAGTCAGATGTTCTTTGCCTGTGTGTCAGTAAATCAAACCAGTGACTAAACATCACCTTGTGTTTTTTTCTCTTATGAAAATAATCTGTTATTTAACAGAATTCAATTCTATAAACAAAATGATTAAAGAAAGCTCCCTTTGGAATCATTGGAGCAGCGCACACTGCAGCTGTCAATCAAAAAGAGATGATGAGATCAATGATGAGATCACTGCTTTCATGAGCTCGAGATGTGTGTGTGATCGGCTACAATAATCATCACTGCAACCTTTCATGCCACGATCTTAATATAATGCTATAGATCTGAATGTAAATGCCAAAGATTTAAATATAATGCAACACTTTTCACGATTAGCTAACCATGAGAGCTGTACTTCTAAAAAGAAACTAAAAGAGAGAGTAATACTACAGTAAATGGAAAGGCGTTAGCCAATAACAGCAGTGGGCGTTTACACTGAACTCTCACAGCAGACACGCCCCTTAAAACAGAGCGTTCAGACCAGAGGGCTAAAATGCCTTTTATTTATAAATTCTGACCATTTTTGATGTAAAAAGCATTCTAACATTATAAGTGCACCCCAGGAAACAACATAAAACAATAAATCAATGCAGTTCTTGACCCCATTAACAAATAAAAGTATGCCAAAACAACATTCAATGCGTAAATAACAAAGTTGCAGCAGAAATGATCAGAAATGTTGGAATTATTCAGTAGTTTCTAACTGTGGTAGGGACACGTTCCCATTCTGTCCCAAATCTATGCTCATGGATCTGAGAATTTAATGAGACAAGAAAATAAACGGACAAAATTTAACAAGCTCTAAAAAATGTGCTGTGCAGCATCCAATAGGATTACGCACAGTAGTTCACTACTTCTAGAAGCCATGCATGAAACCCTGGCATGAGAGAGCTGACTTCTGAGTTTGCCTCCAAGTAATTTAACCATTTCACACACTCACAACAGCCGTCTCTCTAATAGGAAGGCATTTTATAGCTCATTTAAAATAGAGACAAAAGCACACAAAAAACTTGCATATTCAACTTTAGACACAATTCTGGCATATTTTACCTGGAGCAAATGGAGAGTGTCCATAGCGCACTTTTGTGTAAAATAACCGAAAGAGGAGTCCAGTGGAGAGGGAGATGGAAAGAGACTTGGTGTGGCTTGCGCTCCGGCAGCGATGGACTGGAGGACTGTTCTCACGCCAACACCTCTCTCTCTCTCTCTCTCTCTCTCTCTCTCTCTCTCTCTCTCTCTCTCTCTCTCAAAAACACACTCGCTCGCTCGCTGTCACCCTGCCTGCCTGCTGATCCTCGCATCTCAGGCTGATTAGTTCTGAATAACTGATGAGCTTGGGTAAACAGGAGTCAACTCTACATGGCAAATTCTGTTCACTCCTGATAAGAGTTTGTATGAACTTGGTCCATTAAGAATTTACGACAGTCACCCTTCGTGTTGGATGGATTGCACCCAAAGCCTTGACTTTATTGAACTAAAATGGATGTTTTGAATTTTGCATTAACCAGCTAGATATTTAGCTTAATCTCAGCCCCAATTACAGTGGCAGAGAGTGAGCAGATTAAACAATGAATTAATAAAATTATCTATCTATCTATCTATCTATCTATCTATCTATCTATCTATCTATCTATCTATCTATCTATCTATCTATCTATCTATCTATCTATCTATCTATCTATCTATCTATCTATCTATCTATCTATCTATCTATATATATACTGGGTAAAAAAAAGGCTGGGTTAAAAACAGTTGGGTTGTTTTAAGCAAACATTTAAAACAACCCAATTGCTGGTTTTGTCCATTTTCAACCCAACTTGGTTTGTTTTTAACCCAACATGTTTAGAGCGTACATATAAATGATGTCATCCGTATCAGTTCACCTCTGTGAGTTAGGCCAGACTGCTTTTGCACTAATTGTGAGTTCACATGAACCATACCTTTTCAAGTAGACTTGGTACATTTTGCTGATGCCATTTTATCCTTGGGTAAGAGTGCTCTCTATTTGATTAGGGGACGGTACAGTGGAGTAGCAGCCATCCATTTATGCCCTCTGTGGGTCACTAATGCTGTTCCTCATTCTACCCACCACAGAACTACAGAATCAACTACAGAAACCTGACTGTCATTTTTTTTTTGTCCATACTTTTGCAGTCTGACAGTTCTCTGACACGCTACCTGTTGTGCATGACGCCGAACAGCGGTAATCTGTAATTAAAATCTCGCTCTCCCACCACAACAACCACAACAGCTATCAGTGTGGGAAGTAACAGGCTAAAGATATAATGACTGTGGGAGGTGGAGAGGTCAGGTGAGAAGATACAGCTGGCGGGATTGCTGCGCTCTTCCGCATGGGGGTGAGGGGTGGGGGCTCTGGGGGGATGAAGATGGATGGCAATGTGGCAAAAAAATGAGCTCATGAATATTAATCAGTTTGTACTGACATTGCTAAGAGTTTTCCAAAAATGAAATGTCAACAATATGATTGCACATTAAATGGTCAATCAATTTTTTAAATGTCAAACGTCAAAATACTATGAGATCAGAAATAACATAATAAAATCATAAAATAATAAATGTTAAACCATCAGAACTGTAAACTGAATTTGCTTTTGAATTAATTTGGTAATTTCGCTCAATTCAAGATCAATTGAACATGACAATTTTCCTTTTTTATGTTTAAACTGTCTAGATCGAAAACATTTAGACTTTTTTTATGCATAGGCAAAAAGACAACTTTAACTGTTTGAAATAATACTAAAACAAGAGCTACAACCTTAATCAGTAATGTAGGTTCAATATTTAAAGACCACACTGCATATAGTCTCACGTAGGCCTTGTCCACACGAACACAGGTATTTTTATAACCGTGACTTTTTTTTTTTTTTACACGGTTCGGCTGTTCGTCCACACGGAAACGCAGTATCAGGTCACTGAAACCGAACCTTTTTGAAAACCCCTGCCAGGGTGAGGATTTTGCAGTGTTGTCGTGTGGACAGTAAAACCGGCGTTTTTGCCTTGCGACGTCAGAGTGTGCGCTGTTATCCGCTGTGTTTGACGTCAGATTGTTTGCCACTGACTGCTTTGATGACGACCCTATGGTTGACGATTCTGTGCAATGACGGATTTAGCCCACATATTGCTGATAGTAACTGTGCTAACAGGGCTGCTTGTATCATGTACACAGCTCTGGTATATTATTATATTGCGGAACAGAGGCGTCAGAATGAAATCCTAGGCTTCTGATTGGCCAACATGCCTTTATGATTAGGGTGATATCGCTGCCTGCTGATGTGGCATGCTCTTGACAGCGCTTGATAGCGGGTTTTTGTTTTTCATGCAGACAGAGATTTCTTTAAAACCAAGCATGTGTGGATGGGATTTTTTTTTTAAACGCAGGAGGAAAAACTCCAGTTATAAAAATACCCTTGTCCGTGTGGACTAGGTCGTAGTCTGGCCTTCAGACTGACGACAGAAAGTCTGGACTCAATAGCAGCTTTCATTGGACAATGACCGCCCAGAGACCATCTGACTAACATGTAAAGTCACAGTTTGCTTTGTTCAACAACATGTCTAGAGGTGTTAAAATATGAAATCGATGTCTCTAAAATGTCCCATACCTCAAATTCCTTTGAAAATCCCATGTTTAGTTGCTCCTGATAAGCACTCATTATCACAGATATAAACATGACAGCTTTCTTCTTCCATGTGGGGGTTCGGCATCATGATGGCTTTATTTCCAGGTGGAAATATGACGCACACATCTTCTGTATCTCTTATAGAATTCAACTCCTGATCTGTTTCCAATATTGTGTGCCATATGCCTCAAACGTTCAGCCACGTTCAGGTCTGTGGGCGTTACTACGTACATGTGAAGCTGAACTACATTTCATAAAGGCTGCAAAGAGCACCCTTCGAATAATTTGAAGAGGGCTAAATTGCTCAAATCAACATGAGTGACTCCAACAGTAACAGTTTATCTCTGATTCAAACAACAATATCACAATTTGTGGGTGGAGCCCCATATCATGAGAGTTACTGGTCAATCAGGCATTGTTAACCCTTAAATGCATGACTGTGTGGTCAATCATTATTACTAGGGCTGTCAATCGCTAAAAATATTTAATCGCGATTAATCGCATGACGTTATGAGTTAACTCGTGATTAATGGCTAAACTTAATCACACATTTCTATCAGCTGTAAATGTACCTTAAATTAATATGTTTCAAGTTTTTAATACTTTAATCAACATGGGTATGTACACATATGCATGTTTTATGCAAATGTACATTTATTATTAGTGAAACCATACTCAGAGCATAAAGACTAGACATGCATCAAAGGTCACAGATGTTTTTCAAAGAATTCATGTTCATGTCTCTTAAGCCTAAGCCTAAAAATTCTGAATAAGCAGTAATTTCTCTCATTTTAAGAATATAAATAAAGGGAGTTTTTACACTGGCAGTTTAGTTCAGAACAGGGCACAGTTCGTATGAAAAATTGGTAATGTGAAAGCTTGAGCGCATCAGTACCACACCATACCTGGAGGAGGTTGTAACGAGTAGGAATGTAGTGTGGCCCCTTTAAGAGCTGTGCCGCAATTCACGTGAACAGTGTGAGAACCACGGACTCGGGAGCAGATTAGCCGATTGTGATTAACACCTATTTAGTTTAATAAGACACATGTACTGTAAGTGGTGATGGTGTTAATGAATAACCACTCGGATATGAGCGAAAATGAGCTTGCAGTGTATTCGTGCATCGCACTCGGACTGTAGAGAATGTGATCAGTGTAAAAACACACTTTTCTTTCGACCTGGAGTCTAATAAAAGTTAAACAGAAAATATGATGGCTTATGTAGGCAATGACTGCACTTGTTTCAGAATAGTAATGTTAATGTTAACCCTGTTCTTTTCCTCAATTATTGTTGTGCAGAAAAAAATATATACACTCTCACACACCTCGGGTCATTAGCGACCCTATACAATTTTTACAAAAAATGAATGGGAAAACAGGCTCTCTTTTATGTATATTTTTTATTTTTATTCTTATATTGTTTTAATTAATTAGTCGCTGTCGAATCGATTTAAATTGCACTTCTCTGTCAATTACTATCAAGTAAACAAACATGAAATTTGATAGGGAAAATCATCCTGACAAGAGTGCACTCACATACCTGCAATATCAAGTACGAAAACAAACGCAAAACCTGAAATCTTATGAAATTCTCTTCAAAGTGTTGCTAGACCATGACATTAGTTGACCTGAAAGAGAAAACAGCCAGAGAAGCAAAGTTTTCACTAACGTAACGTCCACCATCTCTTGCGACAACACTTAGGATACATCAATCTCTCTTATTCCTATTATTTCTTTCTCTGTCGCTGTCTATGAACCTATTTACGAGCTCCCTTAATGATATCTGTTGCTCTGTTTTAGCAAGAATATCTTAAAGTTAGCCGATAGCTGTGACCTTGCCAAGGCCGGAGACCGTCTCTGAAGAACAGAAAGCACAGCAGATGGATAATGTGGTGATTCTCTTCATGGCTGAGAACACCTGGCTGAGCACAAACTGGCCTCAGTCTGTTGTGACTCTGGCAGCATTGATTTCAGTCATAGAGAGAGAGAGCCGTGACTATGCGCCCGCTGTAATCACGCTGGAATCCTTCATCGGGCGCAGTCCTCTCAAGCACATAAACACAATCACACTGATGACTAACTCCTCTTTATCCAATGCTGCCTCAACTGCCTCCATTGCAGAGATTTATTCAATATATTTCACAAATCATCATGAGACAAATTAGTCAGTTTCTACTCTGTTGTTATCATTTGTGTTCGTTATGTTTGCAAACTGAGAATTGGTTCTTCTGAAATGGTTTCGATAGCCAAACCATGTGATTTTTGTCTTACTGTTTCTTAAACGTTTATTTCGCCATTGTGGGACAATAAAACACTGAACACAAACCATATTGCTTGTACAGCACATCTTGCATGTAAAAATGCCACTTTTTTATTCGCAAATGAATGGCTCCTATAAGCATTAAAACAACTCTCATTTAAGTCACAGATATAGAAAATGTTTGCTCATTAGTACATTGTAAAAAAAAAAAATCAATAGCTTATGACAGCAAATCTTTTTTACATTATTTTAACTTAATAAACAAACAAAAGGAAAGCCCGCACACTAAAAATACTTCAGAAACTTTTTATTAGCAACGTTTCGGTCTCATGACCATCATCAGGCATCTATTCATTAGCTACAGGTGTGTGATGGTAATTGTACATTAATTTAACTCAAAATAATCAACAAATTTACAAAATTTAACAGTTTAATGTAATTTAAATTGTAATGAATTAGATTAGAAGTTGATTGTAAAACTTTTAGGCAGCAACCTTTTTTATCAGTGTATTCCGCTTAAAATAAACATAAACAGATAAAATGATGAATGGTCATTTTTGTTTACCATTTTATGTGTTTGTTTGTTTATATTATACACACACACACACACACACACACACACACACACACACACACACACACACACACACACACACACACACACACACACACACACACACACACACACACACACAAAATCGTCCCTTAATCTTTTGAATGGTAATGATTTTGAAAAAATACTATGCTCACTAAGGTTTTATCTGTTTGATAAAAATGCAGTAAAACCAGTAATATTGTGAAATATTATTACTATTTAAAATGTTATGAAATGTAAATGTTATGACTGTTTTCTATTTTAATATATTTTAAACATTAATTTATTTGTGATGCAAAGCTGTATATTTTTTTAGCAACCAGTACTCCAGTTTCCACTCTTACATGATCCTTCAGAAATATTTCTTATTATTATTACAGAAGATAATGGTTGAGCTACCTTTTATTGGAGTCAGAGTTGGGTGTGGGATGGGGCCAGAACATTTGATCCATGGGTAAAACACAACTGGCAGCTGGACTGGACTGGGCAGGACAAGACAAGACCAGAGAGGAGCCGACTGGGAACACTGGTACATTAAATGACAAACTGGCACAGGATTGGACACGGACAGCAAACAAAGTATGTAGCAAGGGAGGATAAGTAGGGGCAAAATAACCTAATAATGTTATCAGATAACAAGCAGGGCGGGTTAGACATTAAACATGAGAGCACATGGCACAACAATGCAAACCTGACAAACCATGTGCTCAAACCAAACAAAAACAAGAGCACATGGCCAGCGAACACGATCACAAGCCATGCGCTCGAACAAAACAAGACATTAACACACAGCCAATGAGAGCCGTCACCGACTGCATATCCACATAAAACATGACAACATGAAAGCATGCGGCCGATGTAAACATAAATCACGTGTTACACAGAACACAACAGAACACAACACCACAAGTGGACAGAAGAGGGAACGACCTGAGCAAACTCAAACCCACAGCTCAAACAACAAGAATACCACAGAGAGCACGGAGACTGAACATGCAGAAGACAAACATGAAGACGGACGACAAATACACGGAGCATGAATGTCCGAACCCTGACACAGAACCAAAACCAAACTACAGAAGTGCCGGGATCCGAACACCACGCTCTTCACACAAAACAACTCACATGGACAGAAGGGTGCACGGCCCTTGAACTCAATACAACAATATGAGTCAACGACAATAAGAGTGTCAGAGATCTGTCACTAAACCAAGAATAAACAGACCAAAATAACAACCCTGACGATAGGAGATTACTGTTGAATAAAAGTATCACTTAAAAAAAATGATAATAATAATCTTACTGACCCCAAACATTTAAACAGAAGTGTATTTAAACAAAATATAGTAAATAGAATAATAATTGTGATTATTTTTTGGGGGGTGCTTTTGAATCATTAATGGATCCATAATGTGATTACATTCTTGAATCACATCTTTAGTGTACATAGTGTTTTTTTTAGATATCATGTTCAGTAAGACGGTGTTAATAGCAGCTTGGGAGGACTTGCAGGCTTTCTCTGCATGTGGAGTGGAAGAAGCACTAATTATACATAAGGACACCTGCTCATAATGTTCCACAAACAGTCAGCTCTGACGGTGTGCCAGGAGAGGCATATGTCAGAGCACATACACGCAGAACTCTTTGTTATTATGACACAATGGCAGTGTTATTCAGGACTTTTAAAACTCTGTAACTTAAAAGAATATTTATGCTAGAATTTAAAGAATGTTAAAAAATAAATAATAATTATATATATATATATATATATATATATATATATATATATATATATATATATATATATATATATATATATATATATATATATATATATATATATATATATATATATATACACCAAACATTTAGAAATATGATAAGAAGCTGAGGCTGAGAATCTAACAATTGATTTTACTCAAAGGCAAGAAAAGAAACATGATTCCTAACAAGATATAAAGAAAGAGCTAAAACTGAAGCAAGGACTCAACTGAAGATAATTTTGATATTTTTTAACTTTCAAAATTATGACATCATACCAATTTCTGTGATTTTATAAAGGAGGATGAAATGTTTTAGATAAAACAATAATCTCACAAAATATCACAGAATGCATCACATTGGCCATGTACACACTGTAAATATCCAGGAGTGACAACCACATTTAATATTTGCTCCCAAATCTGCAATGATTGACAGCATGACAACCAAGTTCTGGCCTCTCACATCTTTGATATCCACTATTTTTGACAAAAGTAAAATTACAGCGATTATGCTCTGCAATTTTAAATAAAGCTCCGTTCACAGAGGCGTCGTGTTTTGTTTCTGTTTGGAAGGCTGCTTTGAAAAGCAAGCTTTTGAAGTGTTGCCATGTGCACTTATTATAAGCGTTTTTGGGCTTGTTTAGGTTTGATTCATAAAGCGATCAAGTTTATGGGAATATTAAAGCTAGCAGGTGTGGGTTGTTTTCAAAATAAAGCATTTGGACTCATGTTGGTTTATTGTGGGCATGTTCTTGTATGTTGTTTTTTTCTAAAAAGATCTAGCTACGCGAATGAGTCAACACTCATACCACTTTCCCAGTAGTTCTCTTGTACCTCACACATACAGAAGAGAGATACATCTGTAATGCACGTTTAGATATGCCATTAACAACTAGTTGTTCTGCTCAATTCAGAATTCATACAGTTGTAGTTAATTCAAATGTCACTCCTGTAAATTTTTGAACAGTATGTGTATAGAACGGGATTAAGCACTAAAAGTTAAACTGACAAATGAATTAAACTGCAGTGTGTATGTGAATTGAGAAATGAACTTTCCCTTGAGCCTTTGATATACAAAAGTTCATTGTGATAATAATATCCAGTAAGTTTCAAAGCTGAAAACTTCCTTGTTAGTCAAAGAAGAGCTTTTAAAGACAACAGGCCCAGAAAACGAGAGCCTTTAAATATATATTGATCAATGACGCAATAGAACGGGGAAACGCCGCCTCAACAGATAAATATGTATGCCTGCTTCTGTAGCCTCACCCACTGACTCTTGGAGCTAAACGGATTGCCCTACCGAGCAATAAACATGCCGAATATAGCAAGATATTGCTTTGTTTCTTTTTTTTGCTTGTGAATAAAACACAGGTTGATACTAGATTTGCAGACATATTGAGATTAAAACGAATCTGTGCCTTCTATATTGGACCCAACAGGAATGGTGTAACATGTGAGTAAAACTGTAAAAGTAAAAATGTGACCGTATTGCATTGTTACAGATTGTTTTGATTATGTGTACATGTCTAACAGAACATACCTTAGCACGCTGTCACAGGCTGGATAATCCTTTATTTGTGGTGTTGGTATATTGTGATTCGGGATCAGACTCGGACATGTACGGCCAGGGCTCTCAAAGCCCAACGTCCAAGGCCAAGTGTTTTCCAGACGACTACCAAAACGTAAGGCCGGTGAATCTTAAAAAGTGGAATAATATATTTTTTTGTTCTGCATTGTTCACTATCTTGACTTGTTATTTGAAGGGCGTGTGTGCATGTATGTGTGTGTGTGTGTGTGTTTGTAATTCGCGCTTATATCCTCTGATTGGGCGGGCCAAGTAATAAAAAAAACAATATTCCAATCAATCGCGGACCGTATGAGAGATAAATCACTGTGTTTGTTTGATAAAGATGTTTTTTGAGGCCTGTGAGAGAATAATTCCGGTTGTTGCTTTCAAAACAAACCCTCCCTCAACTGACAGGGTAACAGAAGCTCATTAAACATGCAAATCTTATCCAATCCTATCCGTGGGCGTTTACTTCCAATTCTCCAGTGCAGCACGCCCATCAAAACCCAGCGTTTAGGAGAGAGCCTCAAAACCAGTGTAGAAAATAGCTGGCTAATGTTTTGAATGTAAAAACAACACAAATATAATTAGTTGACCTCTGTATAAAAGTCAACAGTATAAAAAAAATAAAAAGCCAGTTCATGACACATTTAATAGTCACTGATGTTTTCCCTCCAAAATGATATCACTTCATGAATAATGTTTTATAAATGAATATTGCAAAAGACTAACAGGATGTAAAGCGAAACTGGTTATTTGGTTGATCACTTGATTATTAATTAAAACAATATTACAAATACACTTTGTTTGAAATATTTTAATTAGAAGGTTAGGGTTAGGTACATTTTTAATTCACTTAGGAAAAAAAATATAGTATACGCTGATTAAAATTAATCTGTTTACTTAATTGTGATATTTAGATAAAAATAAAACTCCTATGATTTAAATCCTTTTTTTCAAAAATGAGTTTAATGTTTTATTTAATTAATTAAGAGAAAGGCATGTGAATATGTACTGCATAGTAAAAATGAGCCAGCTGACAACCTTAGATGTTGATTGGAGGGGAGTCAGCTTGACAAGAGCGGTAGGAGAGGTGAGATTAGTATAAGAGACAAACAAACAACAGCGCTGATCAAGTGATACCTCGGCAAATCGTGTGCACCACTCACTATCATTAGCCTATGCTATTCCTGGGAAGCTCAACAGAGACTACTGTGATTAGCTTCATTAGGAGAAAATAATTCATTTGATGGCCTTGTAGGGAGATGGTATAATTACGCTAATTTTGCGGTGGCTTGATTGCAGCCTGGAGAAACCTCTTGATTTGCACCAACAGTCAAGCAGTAATTATGACAGCTTCTGCCATGTTTATTTGTTTATTTTTGGTGCAGTCCATTGGGTGCTGGGCCATAAAAACAGTGCGGTCAACTGCAGACAGATCAGTTAGAATTCAAGAACATTTACTTCCTTTGAACTCAAAAGCTGGAATTAGAATTTAATTAACAACACGATACAGTTCTCCATGCTGCACTGACAGGAAGAAGAATTCACTTACTTTCGATTATATATATATGGATGATGACATTAAAGGGATAGCTCACCCAAGCCATCCTAGGTGTATATTACTTTTTTTCTTTTTAAAACAATTGGAGTCATAATACAATATGTCCTGGCTCTTTCAAGCTTTATAATGGCAGACCAAATTTTAAAGCCCTAAAAAAGTGCATCCATCAATTACAAAAGTAATCCGTACAGCTCCGGGAAGTTAAAGGGGGGGGGGTGAAACACTCAGTTTCAGTCAGTGTCATGTCAATCTTGAGTACCTATAGAGTAGCATTGCATCCTGCATATCTCCGAAAAGTCTTTATTTTTTTTATAATTATATAAGAAAGATGCGCTGTTCCGAGTCTTTCCGAAAAAAGCAGAGCGGGTGGGGGCGTGTCGTGTGAGCGGAGCTAAATAATGACGTGTGCAGCAGCGCGCTGCTATTGTGTTGAGTTGAGTTGAGTGCGTCGTAAAGCTGTCATCCCTAACAGCGGGAAAAAAACTTTATTCAAAATAAAAATATGGCTTTTAATCAGATACAGCCATACATCTATGATCCGGAATCAGACCCAGAGGCTGCTGTTGAACAGGAGCAGCAGCAAAAACGACTAGAGCAGGACGTCGGATGTGGTACAAGTTATACACTAACTATATAATATGCTTAGCGGCTTGTGTTATTTACATATTTATACTTGAATTATATCGTCGTATTTTTGTCTTTGAAGGTGTACATGTGGGAAGTGCAGTTGTGCACGTGTGTTTGTGTGTTTACGCGTGGTTTGTGTAGACAGTAAGAGGACCGGTTTTGCACAGCAGGATTAGTTAGTGTTTACATAGAAAGACACGGAATAGTAGCGCATTTGAATGAAGAAGCGTGCTTATTTAGTTCAACATATTTCCCCCCTCTTTGTGTATTGTTGAGTGCTTTTACAATACACAAACATAAAGTTACACATATAGTGGCCAGCTAAACAAATGTACACGCACTACACATCGCATGCTCCATTGATCAATTTCTATATATAGTAATATATATAGTAACTATACGTGATCATGTTTGGGCTACTTGATGAGCATAGACACAGACATTTGAAGCAGTCTAACTCACCGCCCGCGGTTCTAACGTTGGGACTGCTCCATCCTTCAGCATTAGGCGATTGGAAAATCCGGCGTCAAGCTGGGCCTTATTTATGAAACAGTCGGCACCGAAATGCAGCGAACAGATATAAACATTCGCGCAACTCAGTTGCTGATCCGGAAAAGCAAATTACATCCACTGTTGCCTTACCGCGGGGTTTTGGGGGAATCTGTGCAGGACTGTCTTGGTCTGGCAACCAAAAACGCACTTTTTGATGTCATTGTTAATTGTGCACATTACCTGTGCAACACAGCCTACGAGCCAGCGCTTTGATGGGCATAGCCTGTTGCTTTCGCTCTCTCCCTCTCTCTCTCTCCCTCTCTCTCTCTCACAAGCTTCCGGTAGAATTGTCCGTAAGGCCCATACAAGGAAATTCCGCCCCCATTAACGTCAAAGGGGACGCATGATCGCAAAAAACTTGCCGAAACTTATGACTAACCGGAAGTAGTATTTTTGACAAAGAAATACTCCCATCAAACGTCCACCTTAACTTTTGAAACTTTGTCCATGTTTAGTATGGGATTCCAAGTCTTTAACAGTGTAAAAAGATCAGTATGCATGAAACAGCATTTCACCCCCCCTTTAATAAAGGCCTTTCAGAAGCAAATCGATGGGTGTGTTTAAAAAAAATTAATCCATATTTAACATGTCCGGCGGACAGCCTTCCATATTCAACATACGAAGAAAGGTTACATTTTTACTATGACGTCACCAGACATAGCGTGAAAAAGTGTAACTGGTGTAATAATGAAGTCGGATGTAGCGTAAGTGGTTTGAACTGTGAGAACTGTGAGCGACACAATAAAACAGCAGCGGTTAAACAAGCCCTAAATTCAGACTGACTTTCTTTCTATTTCTATTTCACTTTTCCAATATGCTAGATATTTTATCTAGCATAAATATAAAATATAATAGTGTTAAATATAAATATTTTTCTTTCACAAACCGATTCGCTTCAGAAGGCCTTTATTAACCCCCCTGGAGTCGTGTGGATTACTTTTATAATGGATGGATGCACTTTTTTGGTCTTCAGATTTTGGGATTTTATACCAGATTTTATATCATTTTAATATTGCACACTGTCTGGTATCTCAATTGAAATTGAATAAAAAAAATTAACTACCTTTATAAGACATTGTAATTGTAATTGAATTCTGAATGGCACATCACCCTCATACCACACTGACCCAAGGCTGTCCTCCACTAACCACTTTAAAGAGCACTGTCACTTTGAATTACAGCAGGACAGTGCATAGCAGAGACTAAGAAGAAAGACAAGAAAGTGAAAGAGACAGAGGGAGAGAGTGAAAAGAAAGAAGAAGGTTTTGAGCGGCACAATAAAACAGCAGCGGTTAAACAAGCCCTAAATTCAGACTGACTTTCTTTCTATTTCAGATCCCATCAGCCTCTCTCTCTCCGTCTCCCTTCATTGCCACTACCACAGCAGTCTGTGTTTGGGGAGATAAAAGCACAAATCGATTGTGCTCCCTCATTTTGGGGGTTGGATCAGGGGCTGGAATCAATGTGTGAGGGGTCGACACGTCTGCAGACTGGCTACGTTCAGAATGGAATGTACAGCGTCAAGGGCTGCATACTTTAATAAAAAAAACAAAAAAACAAAACAAAAAAACCTGCCATTAATTGATAAACTGAACATCTGTTATTGCTACTTTTTTAATATCAAGGTTACAAGAACAAAAAGCTGAAAATATAGCAGCAGCAAATCTCACTTTTGTCACAGACACTGATTCTTAGTTTCATTATCATAGACTTTTAGTTGTTCTCACCAGTTTCCAGTCTTCCTTTGTTCAGTTTTCCAGACACTCTTTTGTTTTCATGGTAATTTAATCAGCCCAGGTGTTTATCATTATTTCATTCATTTGCTTTGTAGGCTACTTAAGTTGAAGTCTTTTCAGTGTTCAGTTGTCCGTTTTCGTTAATGCCTACCTTCAGTTATTCGAGTTTTCAAGGGTGGATTATTAAAGCCTTTGAATCTGATCTTTATCTTTTTTGTGTATTCCAACTTGCCTCCAATGCTTTTTGTCATATTTACCTACGCTATGCTAGGAATAGAAAAAGTAACCGCTTAAGGATGTTTAAAAAAAAAAACATAGACCAATAACAAATGATCCAGAAGTGAACTAACACCGTGTCTAAACCAGATGTGACAAAGTGACCGTTTCAAAATCTATTGGTTCTCCCGTTTCAGAAATAGCTCAAGCAGGGCATGGAATTAGTACATTTGATTATAATAGGCATTGGTTTGTTGCACCACGTCACACTGTTTCAATCTGGTGTAGACGTAAAAGTGAACTGACTGAAAAAGAACTCAAATGAGATTGAATTCTCACTTAAATGTATTACTATTGCCACAAACTGCATAGTTTATTTACAAAATTGATAACATTTGGTTGTATGCTCTTGGCTAATTCATTGCACAAACACTTTGTGTCTGGCGCAAACATCCTAGTTTATTCTAGCTGCAAGTGAACAAGTACACTAAAGTTCAAATTGTTGGGGTTGGTATGATTTTTTTTTAATGTTTTTGAAGTCTCTTATGCTCACCAAGATTTCATGCATTTGATCAAAATATATGCTATATTGTGAAATATAACATAAAATAACGTATTATATTAATTTTAGTTGTAATATACATTTAAAATAACTGTTCCCATTTAGATATATTTGAATATATTTTTGTAATTTTTTCCTGTAAAGATAAAGTTAAATTTTCAGCATCACTACTCCAGACTTCAGTGTCACACGATCCTTCAGAAGGATCTGCCCACCTGTCCGCTTTGGCATCTGCCTAAATTGCCTACATTTTCTAGGTTTATGCAAGCCACAAAATCCCAAATTTCAAAATTTTAAACATTGAAAAGCCAGTTTATTTTGCTGTCCTGACAATGCATGGTTTATATGATTAGCTAAATTTTGTTATTTGCATTCGACATCATTCCCTGCTGTTTGCTGACCTCATGGCTCATTTTTGGGCAAGGCTCCAGTGTAGTATACTATGCCACCCAAAACGCCGCTAGCATTATTTGACACTCTTCCAAACAACCACACAAGCTGCAGTTTGTGAAGGACGATATACACCTAGCATAAAGAACATTATCTACCCTCACTCAATGTTTTTCTAAACCTTCAGAGAAGGTTTTAATTCCATCAGTGTCAACCCACACAGGAACGAGGCCAACATTAAAGGGGCAGATGGCCAAGAGAAGGGAGATGAAAGCAGGCTTGCTTACCGTATTGAAATTAGGGAACAGGCCGACCGGAGAGGAGCTCTCCACAGGGAAGGTCATGAAAGGCTTCATGTCCAGACCGGACTGCATCATTAGAGGAGTCCGAACCAACGCGGGGAGCGTGTTGCTATGACAGGAACTTCCTGGAGTGGAAAAAGAGGCAGATAGTCAAGACAATGCAAAGACAAAAATTTCAAAGCTCAAGGGACAAAATACTCTTTCCTGCACTCACTCGTGCACAGACGAGGAGAGCAAGAGAAGGTAAGTTAGAGAGTGATAAGAAGAACTCATCATTGTCGGCCAAAGAAGCAGAATACCTGAGCGCTCTGGGGAGGAAGATTGGCACAAAAGAGATAGAAATGAGTGAGAGACTTTACCCAATAACTGTGTTAAGCATTTGTTGATTAGAGTATGCGCCAACTGTTAAAAACTTTTCATTAGTTAAAATAAAGTAGAAATAAAATTTGTTCAAGCATTACAATTTTACAAAGCTGAATAGAAATGGTCTGGACTCTATTGCAGCATTCTTCGGTCAAGGACTGCCCAAAAAGACAGACACAACCAATCACAGTTTGTTTTGTTTCGCATCATGTTTAAGGGTATTAAGCAATTTTGATTTATATGTAGTTTAATGTTGATGATTGTGTTATTTTACATAACTATATGATATCCCTTGTTCATGCTTCTTTTCGCCTGTGTTTTGATTTGGAGATTCTCTACTCTTTCAGAAGATACATCACAGCGCCCTCATACCGGATAACAGTGAAAACACGTCAAATGACCTGTATTTAAGAAGCTCATGTAAGGAGCACTATTTGTACAATAGGGTGTAGTGAGGGAGTGTTTGATGATCTTGGCTTAAAGGCTGACAGTTGTAGGTTTGAGCCCAGTCAGGGATAATCCATGAATTCTTAATATTGTGTCATTTCCAAGATGTCTAACCCCCTTGTTGGTGTCCTTGTTACACTTTACATGTAGTTACTAAATTAATAACTACAAATTATGCAAAACTACATGCAACTAACCAACAAACCAAACCCTAACCCTATAATAAGTAAATGTTGTTATTAATGTGAGCATTAATAATAATTGTACTGTAACAAAGATACCTTAAAACACAGTGCAACCCCATGTTATATTCCAAGAGTAGTAAGTCTAGAGTAAGGGACTTGTGCCTGCTAAGTGACTTGTCATTTTAGCATGCACATTTGTTACAAGTAAATCATTAATTTAAATAATTTGCACACTTGTCTTTTTATTTTCTTTCTTTTATCTGTCCGAAACTACAGCAGCAACACTGAAAGCCCCAGTCTCTGTTAAGTGCAAAAGCTCATACCATTGCACCGGCTTGCCGTGCAGTACAGGCATGCCGTGTACCTGCTTTGACTCACACACACACACACACACACACACACACACACACACACACACACACACACACACACACACACACACACACACACACACACACACAGGTTTGTTTCACTATATTAGTGAGGACATTACATAGACTTCCATTGATTTTATATCAGGTCAATGATACTTTCAATCCCCTAACCCAACCCCTATCCCTAAACCTACCCATCACAGAAACATGTGCAGATCAACAGATTTAAATAAAAACATGTTTTGGCTGATTTATAAGCCTTTTTAACTAGTGAGGACCAGTCCAATGTCCTCACTAGTGGGTCATTTTCATGTTTTACTATGTAAGTGAGGACATTTGTGTCCTCACAAGTATTGCCAAACAAGGAACACACACACACACACACACACACACACACACACACACACACACACACACACACACACAGGTTAAGTGATTATCAATGGCTCACAACCTCCCGAACACATTGTACGCCCACCTTTACTTAGTCTCTTTTTATTTACTCACAGTTATTCATCCTGACTGGACATCTGGATCACGTACTTCCACTATAATAGAACCAAGTCGTAATGTTAGTGCGACATGACTGAATAAATTGGCCTCTAATATGATTTGATAAGTGTGAGCAGTACCATGTCCATTTATATGACACAATGACAGTTCCAATCGGACATGTAATGAAGAAGGAACTTGTGTAATGTGCCATGGAGATATCTAATCATGTATGTGACGAAAGGAAAGGGTTATTTCAAGTTCGATGCACAATTAAAAGAGATCGGAGATCCTTCGTTGTACGAATCAAAGGTCAAGCTGCGAAACATAATCAGCCTTGAGTGCGGCCAAAAAACTGCAGACCACGGCTGTGTCGTTTTAGTCTTGAATTTCTTTATGTAATGGTTAACAAATCCTTGTAATGCTCGTAAAAAATATGGCAACAGTAAGGCAAACATGCTTTTAGCATGGGATCTAAAGCTTCTGCACGGCACCCCGGGAGGTATAATGCACACTAAAGCAGCTTTAATCATAAGCTAGCGTGGCACATTTGTGCTCTTTGCAGACCAAAAAAAACAACAACACTGCAAATGCGCTTCTTCTCTTGTCATTTGGTCTGTCTGAACAAAAGTATGAAAAATAAACAAGGAATCCGTGGCTGTCAGTGTGAGCTAAACAGCAAAATGAGTAAGGCAGAGTATGAGGAATGCTTTTGGCTTTCTTTTCAGATGCCATTCAACAAGTCAAGGCTGACTAGACAAGCTCAATGAGGCGTCTTGTAGTATGTTTTGTGGCTGCCATTCAAACATTGCTTGGTTATATAAAACTGCATTTGTGGCTGTAAAACAAAATCAAATTATAGAGATGTTCAAAATAGTCTTTTCAGTGTTTCAAAGTCAACAATTTCAATAAAATCTCCTGTAATTTACATGTAAAAGATGTTTTTTTTTTTCAAAACATGCACAGGCCTGAACAAGTCCACTTTGCTTTATTACAATTTCACACACTCCACCGCTAGACAGATGTCTCCCTCTCCACCTGTACATCTGAGCGCTGAAACAGACTTATTTTATTCCCATTTGCTGAGTTTAATGAGAACCACATGCAATAACTGAACTTGGCCCTCCGACTGGCATCAAAATTCATAGCCGTGATTTGAAGCTCTGTGGCCCGACCAGAACATTCAGTTTCAATAAAACAACTGCGTTTTCATGGTTCAGATAAGGCAAAGTGCTGCATATTTCAGAGCTTAATGAAACCATCAGAGATGTGCAGATTCAGATGGGTAATGATTGTCCTCATCAGTAAGGTTTTGACTCACTATATTAGTTTAACCACTTTGATGCATGAATTGTCTAATCACAAAGGAAATATTCTCAGTGATTATTTCTACTTCAAAATAAGGCTAGAATCATTAGCAATATGATTTTTTTTTTTTATCTGGCAAAATGCTTCATTTGAAGACAGTTGTACATTTAGCCACTGCTATAAAAATACAGTATTTCAAAGATAATATTCTCAGCCATTTCTATCATGTCATACAATAAAAAACATAGGCTGCATCCAAAATCACATACTTCTCTACTTTCACTGCATGTGAATAGTATTTCACAGAATTCACAGTATTCATAAAACGTTTTTGAATCAGGTGGACACTTTACGACACTGGAGGACAGCAAGACAGCTTGGCAAATGTAATGCGTATGGATACTGGACCCATTCATAGTATATAGATATAAGTGATTACTTATTAAAAAGCAGTACTTCAGAGGGTATGCAAAATCAGACACTGCCACTGTGACATATGAAGACAAAAGTCATGGCTAAGGGTCAAAAGTCAACACCCATGCTGGTTAGGAAGTATTATGCTGCCTTCAGGTGCTATCGGAAATGTCCTACTTCCCACATCTGAAGTTGTGATTACGTGCTTGTTGCATTTAAGTGCTTTGTTGTAAACTCTACTTCTAGAAAATGAAGAACAAAGAATGTGCATCAGGGATGTATTGCTTTTTAACATGTTTTATTAATTTATGAAGCCACTATAAACTATTTATTGTTAAATATTATACTGTTATATTACAGTGCTATTATATTTTGTGCAGAGAATTAGCTTATTTTGTTGTAAACAAAAAAGCCTGACAATGTCACTGATAAAGACCTATGAATATAGAGTGGTGCAGGTATGACGTTACTTTGTAGTCACCCAATAGGATTTTTCCACAGGCAAACAAAAAAAAATTCTCTGATCAACAAAAGTTTATGATATACGTTTTGACCATCAAGATAATTTTCAAAGATAAACAACTTTTATGAATTTTGAAGGGTAAGGGTGGGTTGCACCAACAAGGATTACTCTTAAATCTAGATTAAATCAAGGCTTATTTTATAATTCTGTTGCACCAAACTTTAAACCTTGTTTATAAATAAGCAGGTTTACATTTAAACCATCATTTTGATCCTGGATTTAATTTCTATTTAAAATAGATTAACTTTAATCCTGTTGCTCCATAACTTTAAACTAAATATTTGGAAGCACCATATAGTCAGTCAGAAGTTGTCAGTGATTGCTCTATCGGCTTTGTTACAACCATTCTTCCATATATCTTCTTTTGCGTTCAGCAGAAGAAAGAAACTCATACAGATTAGGGACAATTTAAGGCTGAGTAAATGATGACAGAATTTCCTTTTTTTGGGTGAACTATCCCTTTAAATCTCAATTATGGATTCATTTTAAACTTGCATGTGTTTAAATAAAATAAAGTGCACCTATAATTAAACTACGCAGATGATTGAACAGAGATAGAAACAGTGGGTGTGTCGTCAGGTTTCAGAGAGTTGCTTATGACTAATACAAATGTAGGTTTTAATGCCAGGTTCAATTTAAAATTAAGTGGTACAACACAACTCAATTTAAAATAAAGCCTAGATCAACAAATCCCAGATCAGCTCTAAACTGAGCTTAATTTAATCCTTGTTGGTGCAATCTCCCTGACAGCCTCTGTAGTCCATTTAGCCATTTGTTAGAAACCGCCTTTTTCCAAGACATGTGGGTGTAATACAGGTGTATTTTATGTCGTAGAATAAAAGGTGAAAATGTCTTGACCTTTTGTTCAACACAGACCTTATTTCAGCCATTTAGCCAAAAGTCTTCTGTATTTAGGGCTTTGTGGTGTTCATGTGCAAAATACAGGCTATTTTCGCTGTGTATAAAACATACAATATGTGAAAAAAATGCTTATTAATATGTAAAATATTTGAATAATAAAACAAGGTGATGTAGCTTGGAAAAAACTAAAACCGAATAGTCACAGTAGCGATCATTCCCCCTTCCGCCATGTTTAAAGTTTATGGCCTGGCCAGCCTGACTTGGGAACTTGGGTATCAAAATTGTCACCAAGCTTTCTAGTGGACTTGAAAGGACGTCCATGTCCAACTTTTAACTAGGAAACTAACTAGGTAACAAGGTATTTATGATAATCCTGAAAGCATGTGAAGGCAGCATTATTTTTCCTGTGAATGGTCAAATTGGCTTTGAAAAGTGCTGGATTCCATGCATCAAACAAAAGGTAAAAGGTAGGGGAAAAAAAGGAAAATGTATTCCCCTGACAGTTTCTCTTTTTCTCTCTACTTATTTTACCACTCTTATACTCTACCTCAACGCTGGGCTAAATTGCAGGGAATAATACTGGAGGACCATTACAAAAAGACAAGATGCTGTGTTGCAGGGCAGACATGCCAGTGTTTGAAGACTGTGGTCAGGGCCAATCATTAAAACTGATGACAGGATAAAGTGTGTGTGTGTGAAATAGGCTACAGTAATTACTGTTCTTCATTGTGCACTCTGAAGCCAAAGAGCTGTGTTTGGCCAGATCAGGTGTTATAAAGCAGCAGATAAAGAGTTTGGGAGAAAACTGCAGCATGAGAGTCAGTGTTGATTTATGATGTTCACTGTAAATGTAAACATAAAAAGAATAAAAAATTCTAACACAATAAAGAGACTAAATAATATATTTGGATGCGGTACCTTACATTTAAAATTCACTGGAATATCCAATTTAAGCATTACCACATTGTTAGCCAATATAAAAAAATATACATAAGCTCTTTATATGTTTTAACCAAAAAGCAACATGAGTATGCATTGTTGTTCAGAATATTCAGAGCACTCAGTTTTGTCATGGCTATATTACTTATAAAATTACTTTTTGCAACTCTGCCATTGAAAACAAACTCCATACTACGTGAGACACAGTAGAGATGTGTACTTCCTGAATGTATCAGCAATATTTGAACGAATCTCTTGAGTGAATGATTGTATGACTCACTGGTTAAGGCAGTAGCCAACAGTCATCGCTTGTGAATCAGTTAATTCAATTATTTATTTGTTACCACCTACTGGTGTTACAATGTAATTTGCAGGAGTCATAAAAAAAAAACATGTATAAAAAGTAAGTAAAGTCATTAAAATACACGAACAATATCGTTCTTCCCCCTCGGTTCAGACCAGTCATTTACACCATCTTCACATGGCGAGTATCTTAGTAGGTTTAAGTTAGTTATGGGCCGATAGACGATGCCATCGGCCATCACCGATGGCTGACAGACATCACGATGCTGAGCTGGCATCTTGATTTCTCCGCCCCGTCCCCTGAATTTTATGAAGTTGAACCCCACCCCTAATGCAATACAATACAAATTACATTCAATATATTTCAATGAACTCAAAAGATTGTATTGTGAAAAAAATTTCAGCACTATATCCTCTAGTAGTTTTATATAAAGCCACACAGACTTTATTCAAGCCAGTTTAACTCTGTGCGTATTCTCTCTTTCTCCAGTCACGCTACATTAACAGAGCTTAACGCTAAAACACAACCCCCCAGTGTCAGCGTCTATCGCTGTGTTTAACTGTAGACATCGCCTGATGCCAATTTGGTAGACATCGTCCAAATTTAAGTGAAAGTAGACAATGCATGTTAAGATAACTGAAAAACCTGATTTTAACCAGTTTATTTGATTTGTACCTTTACTCTATTGTATTTATCTTCTGTTGCTCTGTTGCTTGTAATTTGATCATTTGTTCTTATTTTCCAAAATAAGGATACCAAAACTGTGACCCGAAAACCGTGATAAAAACCAAACCGTGAATAATTTGACCCGTGACACCCCTAATTTAAACACAAATATAATGAATAATGATTATGAATAGATATTGTCATGTCAAAATGCACTTAGTAAAATATGAAATTCTATTTAATTCCAGAAGATTATAGACTTCGAATATGAATCAACAGTGAGCTTCTGTTGTGATAATCAATTTGTTTCTCTCAGAGCAACAATTATAAGGCAATGTATAGGAGCACAGAATGTATCTGTCATTCATATAGATTCAAAAGCACCATCTCTTAAACAACATCAGCATCTTGAGAATGAAACCGATGAAAGTAATGACTGTTACCTGGGAAACGGTGGTGACGGCCAGAGAGCATGTTGTGAGGAGAGATCGAGTTCCGTGTAAATGACGTGGATTCTGGGTTTGTGATTTAAACAAGGCCGCATCAGGATTTGCATTTCCCCTGATTATGGAGAGGGTAAAAATAAACTCTTAATTTCTCTTTTCGAATCCATTCTGTTTTTGCGTATGCTGATAATAATTGGATCTGAGCATAGGGCATGTTTTCTTTAGAGGTTAAAAAACAGGTAAAATGGGGTAAAAGCTCTTAAAATGTTTGTTTATGACGTATAATTAACCTCTTAAAAGAGAAATACACCACCAAAGGCTCTCGAATCAGGCAATAGAGCCTTGTACACTCACAGAGCACTCTAACATCAACTGCATTCAGTTGTTGATGCAGGTAATGATCATACTTGTTAGCTGTTTCCAAGGTTAGCTCCTCCTAACGATGCTGAAGAAATCAGCTGCAGTCTCGAAAGCTTGTGAGCTGCATGTCATTAGTAAAGGTAAACGAAAGGTTAAAATCAATGTAAGCATATAATCCAAAACTGAAATACCACAGCCAGGTACACAACAGGTGGTTTTTAAACAACAACACAAAGACCCTCTAGTGTTATCAGCCTGCTGCTTTTTGGCTTGTTAGCAAAGCTGAATAGATTTCCGCAGGTATTCTTCAGCCTCCTTGGACAACATTTTTTTTTTCCCTTTCAACACATTATTGCATTATGTTTAGCAACGTGTTGTTATATACACTTTGTAAAGGCTTATTTGTCATTAAACTGCAAGCTGCTCACAGGAAAAGATCTGTTATGGTAAATGTGAACAAAAATTAACAGTTTTAGAGGATATGAGGTTTGACGTCTCAGCTTGACTTTTTAGACAATTTAGAAGTTCCAAATCAGCATGTTAGAAATGCTTTCTAAAGGACCATGTGACTGAAGACTGGAGTAAAAATGCTGAAAATTAAGCTTTACCAACAGAGGAATTAATTATTATTATTTTATTTTGTAATTAGTTAAAATAGCTTACATTGTAATAACATTTCACAACATCTTTTGACTGTATTATTGATCAAATAAATGCAGCCCTGGTGAACATAATTCTTTCAAAAAAGTAAAAAAATATTTGTGGAAATGTGCTGTAAAATTGGATAAAAAAGGGAAAGGTGTTTCATGTGTAAAGAAGATGTAAAACGTTTGTTTATAAAAAAAAGAATAAAAAAAAGAAAAGAAATTCTGACAAAGATCTACTCGATTAGAAATCTACATGAAAGTGTTGCTTTATGTGCTGTTTAGCAGCAGGTTGATCTGAAATGGTAAGTTTAGCAATATAAAAGCACCATGGAAAAATTTATTGGACAAAAAGACATTTGCAAATATAGACTTTCTGATCAGAACTTGTGTCTGTTATTGTAATAAAATCAGAATATACAGGGCTCCTTTTTTCAAAAACATTGTATGACCAAAATTAAAGGCCTAAATGCCCATTCATACCAAACACCATAGATTACAATATTAGCATCCACACCAGCGAACGATCATACTGTTCATTCTAAGCACGCTGTAGTTTTGTTGTCTGTTGATTTAAATGCTCAAGATCTTAAAGCAGGATGGATTCTGAATGGTTGTTAATGTTTTTATTGTTCATCAATTGGGAAAAAAAAGTCCTTCCAATGGTGCAATTTCTCTGTGCCATTTTTATGTTTTTGACTTTTAATCATTCACAGGATGGCTTAAAAGGCTAATTCTTGTTTCATATATCAGAACTCTTACAAGTAGAAACCATAAATGTTGATATCAATAATTACGTGGTTACTAGTGGCAAAGCCTAGCATAGAAATCTAGACGCACCCTAGCAGCAGCACATGTCATTTGCAGCCAGGGTAGTCTAGCAAGTCTCTGTTGGCTTGCGAGCTGGAAAAACAAACTCAAGTCAGGCCAATCACATTGTGTATAGAGTCGGTGGGCGGGCTTAACATAATGATGGCAGAGTTGTGACGGTTCTGCGTGCTACTACTAAAAAAAGGAGGATGTGTTCGGAGTTGTGCCGACTGGATACGGGAAAAGTTTAATCTATCATCTTGCTCCGCTTCACCTCCTTCGTTGCTCTGGTTGGCTGTAGCGCTATTCTGTTGCGTTCAATATCAAACTCAGACAACCTATACTTACATGTTTATCACTTTTAGCAGTGTTTTATGTAACATCAAAGGGTTTCCTATAAAATGACACCACAATTTTGAATTTAGACCACTGTATGTGTGTATGGGAAGCTTTTCAATTTGGGTAGGCCAAATCCAGGTGAAAATGGTACCAGAGTAATTTAGTCTAAATACATTACTTTGTCTAAAACAAATGGTGATTTATATCTCCAGAAAGAAGAGACTCAACGCTTTCAAATGGTATCATATATAAGGTCAGAGCTCCTCCACAGACATTTTAAATGGAAAGTATATACATGATGATGTCATTCCCTGTACAGGGTTCGTAGAGTTTAAGTGGTTAAAACAACCCAGTTGCTGGGTTTGTCCATATTAGAGTGTACTAGTAAGAATTGTATTTCTGGTATCTAAAATTAGTATTTCACATAGGAATATTTGGATAACAATAATTAATATCCTGTGAATGATTCAAAGTCAAAACGGCTTGATATTCCATTATTGTCGTAGTTGTGGTTATAATTATCATCTTTGGTATGTAGAACCATATGCACTAATGGTCTCCATGACCAATTTAGCTCATGATGCTGTTGAGAAACGCATTGTATTTTGACTTTTCTACCTCAAAAGTGCTTCACTACACCCTGTAAACATGACTTTGTTTCCAGGTTGATTCCACTCCTTATTTCCAGCGATCAGAATATCTTGCGATTCCATCTACAGTAGCTCTTGCCGTTTTGTGTTTTGCAATATGCATCAGACGGTCAGGAGTCTGAGAAGCCTATATAGGCGTCAGACTATATTCGTCTTGAAAGACTTTGAGTTGCAAAGCACTCGTAAGCCACAGACGCACAAAGAAACAAACCATCACAGGCCATTTCTAATGGTGAAAAAAAGCAGCAAGTCTGCCATAATGCATGCATACCAAGGTGTACAGCCATGAAAACTAGTTCAAAAGTCAGTCTAGGTGGATGACTTCTATTCAAGAGTTACTGAAGAGTCTATAACCAAAGCTCACAGAACCAGTCAAAGATCTTCTATTGAAAAGAATGGGATATTTGAACTCAAAGTTGTCTGTCTTTTCACAGAGAATGAAGTCTGAAATCGAGAAGCGAAAAAATGATATTCAACTCAGCCTTGACCCAAGTTTCTCTTTCAACTCCGTTTCATCATCTAGCCACGTGTATCCAAGTCCGATTCGAGAAATGAAACGCCTGAGCAACATCTGGCAGCGCCACTTGTCTCTCAGAGGTTTCCTCTTTGAGCAAACGGCCAGCAGACTTTAGTGGTATTAATAAAATTGCAACATACAGTAGCCAAAAAAACATTTGGACACAGTAACACTCAAAAATATTTGAACATAACTGCATTGTATTACAATTATCAAAGAAAAACAGCACAAGCAGGGTTTAAAATTACAAAATAATAGATATACTGTGCAAAAGGACAACAAAAGGGAAATGGACACTTCCAGTTGGAAAGGACCCATGCCTATGTGATTGTACCAACAAAAAAAATCACCCTCATGCCAGTTAAACGTCAAAAATAGTGAAGTTTTGAGAAAAGTTGTTTGCAGATACTTTCTTTCCTATTTCGCTATCTAACACAGTGACATTTGTACAGTTGTAAGTGTGCCTTAAGTGTCCAAATCCTTTTTGGGGCGACCGTAGGTCAGTGCGGGAGTGCTTATCAGTACTTTGCCTTGTCGGGTGGAGCGCCGTGACATTTGGAGTGTTGATGGAGTGAGAGGTTGGACACTCCCGCAGAGCAGGAACGAAAGCTGGTGAGAGCCCCTTGGCTCACCTTCACCCTTTTGCGATTTTGAGTCCCTCCGTCTGATTGTATTTGACAACGGCAAATCAAATGGTGTGCTGTGCGAGGTTGCTCTTTTCCCAAAGGTTAGCCAACATGCACCTTCTCTCACTGGGGCACTCTGGGAGATAAAAATAAGCGGAGAAAAAAACACGACTAGAGACGTCATTCTGAATTTAGCCATCTTAAGAGTTGGGCAAAGGGATTCTCTACAGCAACTTTATTTTCAAAAGAGGGCATGCTCTAATGACGTGAAAGTCAAAATCTCACAAAAAGCTTTTCACTTTTGACAAAAATTAGGATAAACGATTAACTCATTTTGCTATCTGTTATGTTTTCCATACACAAATCTTAAACATTTCACCTTAAATTGACCGGTGAACCACATCCAAATTACCCTCCAAAGCACACAATGCAAGAAACACGATATAAATACCTGCTGATGAATCAAAGAAATGTGACTGCAAAAAGAAGCCTGCAGCATAAAACACAGGATATGTGTCCTTGAATAGAGTCCTAACATTAATTCAGTGCATAGAGAACAACAACTGCCAAAAATTCACTCTCCATTAATCACAATGACTGAATTGTAACAATTTGGAACAACTCATGGAATGGTGCAGAGCTTTTGGAGTCAAAAGTCTAAGTTTGGGTAACTTTTCTGTGTGTCTTATTTGGAGTCTACTAGACAACTCTGTGAATAATCTTACGGATATACATGAACTTTCGTTGTCAATGATGGGAATTCTGACTCACTGCAAATCAGCGACTGGTTGCATAAACTGCTCAGACCATTTTTTATAACTTTTTAAAGTCTGTTACATAAAAAGGTAGATCGGTCTCATATGAATTGTAAAAGACTGATCACCTCTTGTCTCAACATGTGGCTACATTAATGCAACTGACACCAGTTCTTTTTAACAGTTTGTCTTAATAAATTGGTTCAAAAAAGGAATAAATTATTCTTTATGCCCTGATGCCCAGCATGGTATATTGCATGCTTTAAAATGTTACATTAAAGACAATAAAGTATTTTCATATTTTCTAGCTCATTTCGTAGCAGACCTGATTCAGCTGGTATAGTTATTTAGATCCCAAACTAAGTGTGTGCGATAACAACCGGCTGGTCTTGCATCACCCTGAAGGGTTTTGTTCTGCGATAACAACCAGCTTGCTATACATTATCCTGCATACACGACTACTTGCCATATAAGTAAATAATTAGACAATATTAGGTTGAAATATTTTATTAGGTCTTTAAATGCAAAACTACCACATTGAGTGAGGAGTTGCTAGCAAGTGGCAAGTTCAAACTAGACTGACATTTAAGGGATACGGTTCAGTCATACTACAGCTGAGAGAGAGCGTGTGTGTGTGATACTAGATGACATAATTAATACTTTTATTCAGCAAGGATGCATTTTAATTAAATGCTGTTCTTGCGAACACTCTATTAATCAAAGAACCCCGGAGAAAATGTATTACAGTTTCCACAGACATATTAAGCAGAACAACTCTTTTCTACATTGATAATAAGAAAAAATGTTTCTTGAGCACAAAATCAGCATATTAGAATGATTTCTGAAGGATCATGTGACACTGATGATGTTGAAAATGCATTAAATATATTAAAATAGCAAACAGATTTAAATTATAATAATATATAACAATTAGTGCTATTACGATTAAATAAATGCAGCCTGCTTTCAAAAAATGTTACCAACCCAAAATTATTATTTTTAAACTAAAATTAAATGTTGATCTCTTGGTTTAAAAAAATTGAAATAAAAATTAATTTATGAAAACCAGCTCTTTTGCATAAGTGCATCATACAGCCAGGTCATATTTCTTATACATTGTATTATATTAAAATAATGTAATTTGTGAATCATTAATAAACAAATGATTTAAAACCACAAACTGATTCAAACGATTCACTGAAAAGATCATTCTCAAAAAAACGATTCATTCACAATAATGTGTGGTCTCTGAGTTCAGGCCGTTTGTCAGCTCTAGGTTTTCGCTCTCCCAGGCGGGAATGGAAATGTTGAGGTAGGTTGCATGGGAAGGGGGTCTCCTCAGGTATGGGGTGCATCTTTGGCAGGTGGGATTTAATCTGTTTAATCCTTGTACTGGAAGCAAGAAACCAAGCTGAGAAAGAGAGATAGAGTGAGCGAGGGAGATCTTGAGATGTGGTCACTCACTTGCACCCTGCAGGTCTCTAGCCACCTGCTGCAACAAATGAGCAGCGAAGAGAAATCATATTGAACCTGCTCCAGCTCAAATGTCATTTGAAACCTAATCTAAACCAAGCTGTAATGAAAAACCACATCTTTTCATTTCAGTAAACACTACAGCAAGGGTGTTTCTAGAGATCATAAACACAGCATGTGTTTTTTTACTAAGTACAGTCCTGATTTGGCAGATACTGACATCCACAAGACAACATAGCAGCTGAATTTATGCAATTATAGTAAAGTACAGTAATGAGGGTGGTGGCAAAGCTTTTAAGATCTAGCTGGAAAAACAAGCAAGTCCAGTACTTTGAGTAAATTAAGCCCTCCTAAATCTTGATTGTCTTCCAAACCCAACTGTGAGAGTGACTTTTCCTTTTAAATAGCCCTCAGAGAATGATTTCATCACTAATTCCTAAAAAAGGCCTTTCCAAAGAGTGTACGTTATTAGACTGGGGTAATGTTTCTTAAGCTTTTGTACAGGGGAAAAGAGATACTGTGGTTATGACTTCATATTTTTTCTGGCTGTTACTATTGGAAGCATAGAAACCCACTGAACGGGGAACTAAAAAAAAGGCTACGGTGGGATGCAGCTTGCAGAATTAAACAACAGGAGAACACTCTGAAATCGCAGAAACCCTCATTGCTGACAGTTTGAGGACAATTTCCTATGCCAACAAAAGGAAAATGTTTGGGATTAAATAAGCACACATCAGGCCCACAATAGATGGGCTTATTCATTCTTGCCATAAACGATGAACATTCATTTTTGCAGAGTGCAGCCGAAACCCACACATCTGAATTTGATTCTACTCGTATAAAGGAGATCTCCAAGGAGTGAAATAATTCAGTCCAACAGCAGACTGTCTCTGTGATCTACAGTGTTTCGAATATCCGCAAGCAGGTGCATGATTAAACTCAACGGTGGTTTGCTTCTGCTGTTTAAAGGAGTAATTCAGACAGAAATGAAATCCTGTCATCATTTAGCCAACCCTCATGTCATTCCAAACCTGTATGATTTTAGTTCAACCATGGAGTTACAGTTGAAATCCTTGCTGTTGTTTCTACAATACTACCAACACATTACCCATCGTGCTTGAAGGGGAAAGGCTAGATGGTGGACAACTTAACATACCACGGCAGCATCGTCAAAAAACAGGGTGGAACCAACGAGGGACGATGTGAAAGCGAGGGACGGCAAGGACAGAACAGCTTTTCTCCAATTAAAGAATATCTGGAGCTCAAGAGACTTGTCCATCGAAACAAAAATCAGGGTGTTTATCACAAACGTGAAGTCAGTTCTGCTCTATGGCGCTGAAACATGGAGGACCACTTTAACCATCACCAAAAAGATACAGGCATTTTATCAACACATGTCTGCAAAGCATTCTCCAGATCAGATGGCCCCTATGCCATCAGCAACCAGGATCTCTGGCAGCGCTCAAGCCAAAAACCAGCAGACGAAGAGATCATCCAACTGTGCTGGAGATGGTTAGGACACACTCTTCATAAACCAGCTTTCAACATCACTAGGCAAGCTTTTACATGGAGAAAAGAAAGAGAGGCAGACATTGAAACGGCTGGCGTCGAGACCTGGATTCCAATGTCAAAAGTACAGACCGCACTCGGGGACAGCTGGAGAGACCCTTGTCGGTGGACTATGCCCCAGTGGGGTTAATAGGCGCAAGTAAGTAAGTATGGAGTTACATTATTATTCATTAGTATATCAAAGCGGTTCTTTTCCATAGAGTAAAAGAGATATAAAAGGGGTCCATATGACCCATGCACTATAGCATTTTTAACTGAATGCAATAGCATATGACATTTGAGAGCTACAGTGGAGTTATGGCTTAAATTTCATTCTGTTTCTCACAAAGATCTATCACATAACTTCAGAAGTCTTCTGAATGTAGTGCACAAGCCACACTTTTATGGTATATTTTAATAGTGCTATTCACTTTCATTATACAGAAAAGATCAGCCTAGCACCTCCTTTTTCACATTTCACAGAAGAAAATAAATCCTATTGATTTGAACCAACATAAAATAATGATGCTTTAATTTTTGGGTGAACTGTTCCTTTAATATTTTTGTGATGGATATTTTTGCCATGTACTGGTTCCAAAGTTTCCTGGTTTCTCCCAAGGTTATTTCTTTCTGTATTACTGTCACCTGGTGGACCTTTGGTCGCCTTTGGGTTGTTTAGTTTAAAAGACATGTAATATTCAGTAAAATTATCAATTTGACTGTTCTTATACTATTGGACTGACACCAACTGTCTTCTCTTGAGCTGCTTTATAGCCGAATCAAAATTTTCATTATTGATGAACTCTGCAACATTGACACTGTTATTGAACGAAAATGAACCGACACTGACCTGACTTGAGCTGTATAAGGACTGTTAAGGATCTTCTGTAGAGATCTTAGAGCAGCTTTATAGACTCATATTACAATGAATGGGAGAAAGTTCAATGCGAATATGGTGAAAGTCATGCCTTCTGGGTCAAAGAGCCAAATTGATAACAAGTGATATTTTTAATATTACAAAAGATAATAATTTATTTAATAAATGCTGTCCATTGAACTCTCTCATCAAAGAATCTTGAAAAATAAAATGTATCATGGTTTCCACAAAATTTTTAAGCAGCACAACTGTTTTCAACACAGAATGAGATTGATTTCAGCTTTTTAAAATCAGCTTTGATCACAGGAATAAATTACACTTTACTATATTCACATACAGTAGAAAAAGACTGTTTTCATTTGTAATTGTCATTTACAAATGAATTTCATTTATAATTCACAATATTTCTGTTTTAACTGTATTTTGATTAAATAAATGCAGCTTTGGTGAGCAGAAGAAAAACATTTAAAAAGCTGTCAGTTAGCACTGCATTATTCATATATGATATAGGCCTACTGTATTGTCAATAAAAAGCCTACATTGAGATGGCTTACAAAACACACATAAAGCATACATTGTCGCAATCGTCTGATGTCGTCGTCACGTTTCAGCTCATAACGATTGTTTTCCTTCAGCTGCAGCTCCAGTGTGACAGTAAGTCTCTACAAATCCGCTTTTGGACTTTCTGTGAGAGCGCCCTCCTCATATTTAGATATGAATAAAATGACAGGTCATGCATAGATAATTTTTTGTCTCTGAATTTAAATCTTGATGTATTCACATTGGTTTCTATTAGGGGTGTAACGGTTCACAAAATTCACGGTTCGGTTCGATACGATACACTGGTGTCACGGTTCGGTTCGGTACGGTTCGGTATGTTTTAGATACAGCAAAAAGAAAAAATTGGCAGAAATTACCTTTTTTATTATTATTTTATTAAAACTAACAAAGTATGATTTTTTGTTGTTGTATGATTTTACCCATCTTCTATGTAGTTACAGGAATAAGACATTAGCTCTTTACATTAGCGTGTGCGTTGCGCGTGCGTTGCAGGAGCCCCACACCCTGTTGTGCGTTCACATATGCTGCGTTTGCAGTCCGCAACTGATCCGCTGTTGCATATCACAAACACAGCATTTATTCATTATTTTTTATTTAAAATCCAAAAGTTTTTCTGAACATGGCTCGTCAGAATTCCAATTCTCTTTGTTTACTCTTTAATAGAAGTCAGGTTACATAGCCTACTACATTTAAACAACATTTTATTAAATTCATTTATTCATATTTATATACTTTAGATTTAGCTCACACAAGTGGCAAAACATTTAAACATAGTTTATAGCCTTAAATCACAAACATTTTAAATTAGAAACTTACAATAGTCTATTAAAAAACAGCCGACTCTAGTCTTTACTTTCGTTGTTACACCCTTTTAAAAGAAATCCTGCAGGTCAAAAAGAACTTTGCGTTTCACCTCCAAGAAAGTGCGAGTGTTATCCATTATGGCACTTTTTTTTTTTAACCTAAATGCCAGGTAAGGTGTCGTTTTGTTGCTTTACTTGAGAAAAAAAGCCATTTGTTGACTTTGAAACGAGTATATTTTAAATGAGATGCATCTGTGGTGAAATTACTAGATTTTCGCGTCAGTACATGTTTATTTTAATGCGAACAATGTTCTATCACTTTAATGCAGCAAGGCGGCGCAGCAAAAAATAGACTACGAAAACGATCGGCGCACTGCTGAAGACGCACCGCTCCTGGAACAGACTGACGGACAGCACCCGCGTGCAGATTGAAAGCTGTCATCCGTTAACATGGGTACTGAAAAAAATACGCACCGCACACGCACTGCAGATGGAGTATGTGTGAAACGGGCGTTAGGTCTCATATCCGCGGCTATAAATGGACCACTCGCCGCGGTGATGTCTTTTGCCATTTGAATAAGTTGGAAATGTCTGTCTAAATGCTGTGGGGATAGTTTGTGGGATAGTTTGTGGCTGTTTCTCCTTTTTATCGTCTTGTTGTCGGCGTAAAGACAACAAGATCGTCTTGTTGTCGGCTTTGATTGACATGACATGAATTATTCCCGCTGCTGTACCATCAGCAAATGCGACATACCGTTGTTTTTTAATCCATCAATCTTGCCAACACCATCATAGCTTACCAAGAATCCAAAGTTCACCCAAACACCAGACCTGTTGGTTATTGGAGGATCTTCTATTTCTGGTTTGTTAAACGCAATTGCCATTTTGCCACAAGCATTCAGCGCGTAGCCTACTGAGTAAGCGAGCACCTGACTGAGCAGCCTAAAACATATTTGGTGCTTTTTTTTTTCTTTCACTTCGGCGGTGTCAGGTGCATTGCCTGTTATGTCGTTTTGGTTATTGGGCTACCTTGTTGAACGCATATTATTATATTTCACACACTTTTTTATTTTCCAAATCTAATTAATTAGTCCAAGAACCGTTCGGTACATAATGCGTACTGCGTACCGAACCGAAAGCCTCGTACCGAACGGTTCAATACGCGTATCGTTACACCCCTAGTTTCTATGTATAAATACACTTGCCTGTGACCTCAAGAAGCGCGCAATCAACAGAAGTAGAGAAAGCTGTCTTTAGCATCCCTGTTAACTTGCTCGCCCTCGCGCAGGTAACACCGGTTCAAATCTAGGATACTAGGATTGGGGAGACCCAGTAAACGTGCAGGGGATGAAAATACCCTTTATTAAAAGTGCGGGGGACACGTCCCCCCCGTAATCTATGCCCATGCTTGAATTGAACCCTAAGCTTGCTTCCTTCCATCCGTCAGACTCACGGGGTAGCCAGGCGTCTCATTCAATGGCGAGCTCAGTTTTTGAGAATTTAGAATTATCCAATAATGTTTCGCATGT
Source organism: Pseudorasbora parva (assembly GCF_024679245.1). NCBI lineage: Eukaryota > Metazoa > Chordata > Actinopteri > Cypriniformes > Gobionidae > Pseudorasbora > Pseudorasbora parva. The sequence goes on from NC_090176.1 coordinate 43,128,920, forward strand.
CTAGTCTACAGAACTGAAGACCAAAAAACCCCCAAAACTCTTAGGTTCTACGTGATTCACATAAATGACCTAATTGACCAAGAAAACGGCAATCGTTGCCAAAAAGCAACGAGTTTGCAGGTCTGACACACGTTCTTATGACTGCACATGCACATTGGCAGGTCAAGCCTGAAAAATTTATTTTTTGTCATGATTTGAGTGTTTAGAACAGGAGTGTCCAACTCCAATCCTGCTCCTGGAGGGCCACTGTCCAGCAGAGATAAGTTCCTGCACCAATTAAACACACCTGAACCAGATAATCATGGTTTTATTAGGCATACTAGAAACTTCCAGATGCGTTGAGGCAAGTTGGAGCTAAACTCCAGGACCAACTATGGATACCTCTGGGTGTATTACAGAAATATCTTAACTTTAGAATCCTATCTGATCTGTTTGGTAACAATGGCAATTTCAGTTAGGAAAAAAAATACATGAAGTTACCAGCTTATACCTGGTAAAGAGACAGTTCACAAGTTCACACTTACATATAATTTAAAGGGAGTAAACTTAAATGTGTATTTGGCGTGCTGTCCAGGGTGAGGGCTCCAAGCTCGGAATCTGGCCTGAACACAGAGTACTCCCCATGTATATATAAGTGGTTAGAACTTAAAGTGTAGAGAAGGGGTTGTGGAGGGATGCTGATAAACTGTCAACAAATGGAGGTAAGACTGCTGAATATATACCTCATATTGTTGAGTGGATGCGTGCTATCCACTCGTGTCAATTATCTGAACATGCTCCTCCCGAACTTTGTTAATAAAACATCATTTGTTGTCAGATTTCCATCTGTTCCTGATTTCATCACTTAGCTTGAACTGCTTTGGAGAATTGGATGTTTCTCCATTCAAAAAGATTGAAATAGCTGCCCAAACAATCAGCACTGTGTAAAGTGTTATATAAATAATTGTGACTTGACATGTAGAGGAAATAAAGTTTTGTTCACCCTTTCTGTATATGTTTTTTCTTCTACAGTGGAACACACACACACACACACACACACACACACACACACACACACACACACACACACACACACACACACACACACACACACACACACACACACACACACACACACACACACACACACACACACACACACACACACACACCTATTTGCATTGTAAAAAAAAATGTTTTGTGCATACAGAAGAACATGTTCAAAACGACATGAGGAACAGCAAATAATGACAAAATTCTCATTGTTGCGTACTATACCTTTAAGACTGACACATTCAATTATTTAAATTGTCATTAAATTAGGATGGGACTTGCTAACATCAGGGTTACTGAGAAGAGACACTGAGCACACAATCCTATTCATTCATCAATGAGACTTTTGAGGGCAGAACTTAACCCTGGGTTCCTCCAGAGGAATTGTCCATGTAATTAGTGCACCGTAAGTCACTATGGATGGGAAGTGTCTGCTAAGGGCGAGCAACTTCCTTCCATCACTAAGATATTCATTAGAAAGAAGACAGCAGGTCAATGATATTAGCTTCAGCTGATGTGAATCCATGCAGAGCGACAGAAACATCACAGTGTGAAATTTACTGAATTGAACCATAAGAGTAGCATAGAAATCTAGACGCACCCTAGCGGCAACAAATCTAATTGGCAGAGTGTCATCTAGCAACTCTCCATAGATTTGCATGCTGGAAAAAATAAACTCTGGTCAAGCCAATAACATGGTGTTTAAAGTTGGATGTTTAAAGCTAAACAGAATGACGACAGAGTTGCGACGGGTCCAGGTGCTACTTCTAAACAAAGAAGCTGGTGAACTGTGGTCTTTCGAATTGGCTTTGCCTGCAATTCTGGAAGACTTGGAGTTAAGCTTTTCTTTGAGAAAAGAACAAAGAACAGCACTAAAATCATTCTTAAGAAGGAAAGATGTGTTCGGAGTTTTGCCGACTGGATACAGCAAAAGTTTAACCTATCAACTAGCTTTGCTTCACGTTGCTCTGGATGGTTGTACTTGTAGCGCTTTCCAATTGCGTGCAGAGGGAATCTGAAAGACAACCGTTTATCCCGCCTCTCGGATTAAGCCATGTCAATGGTGAATTCCCAGACCCAACATCTTGATGTGGATCTTGCTTGTCAGGCTACCATAATAGCATATAGACAGTGCCATTATAATACCGGTATTAAAAAAAAAAATAAAACTGTTCAGCTCTCAATTCACCACCCACACACAAAATTTTCATGTTTACAAACTAGCTGGTGCACTGAGTACAAAGAGTGTCTGAAAACACTTTTTCATAGTAATTATATTAAAAGAGAATTATGTGTTGGAGCACTGAACTATAAAAAGCTGTTTAAATTAATTATTTACTCACTGCAAAACTGCTCACTGATGCAAAAACAGTCTTTTATTTTATAATTGGGTATGGTAATCATCAGGTTTAAATCACTGAGATGGTCTGAAATCACACACACACAAACATTATCTATTTTTATGGATAGTGGAAAGATCAGGAAATGTGCATCGAGCTTGAAATAGAAACGGTTTATTAAAAAAAAAACAGTTACTAAAAACACTGATAAAAAGTCAGACTTTAGTCATTTTGGTCCCAAGCCATGGAAGACAAAACCTACGAGCAATCGACTCACTATGCACTTTTAAAAAGTCTCTCAAAATACTTTCGTTCACTAGGGATTTTATTGATTTTATTATTTGTATTGTGTCTGGTAGGGCTGTCTGATGGAAGAGTCTGAGAGAATAGGGAAGTGATGATGAGGATGCGCTCTCAGCCATGAGTGAAAAGACACCAGGGTCGCTGTGTTTCACTGGTGTGAAATACACATGTGTAAAAATAGGTGTATTGTTGCTCCACTCCAGTGAAGGGGTGAAAATATGCTGGAGATGGTGTATGACGGTAGAAGTCACAACTACATTAAGTCACATTATGAAAAAGATATTGTAACACAGTATATAGCCGCATCGTGACACAAAGTAACAATTCTGAGATATAAAGTCACATTGTGAAATATAACTTTCAATTATGAGAAAAAAAATGTTTACAACTGAGATATAAAACACAATGCAATATATAAAGTCACACTGACAGTTGAAATTTAAACATTGTGAGATAAAGTTACACTTGTGTGAGATACAAATTACATTATGACAAAGTTGCAATGTTGACTTCAAAACATATGTGTGGATTTAATTAAGTCTGATATTGACTGACTGAAAATGTACATGATACTGGAATAGACTAACTATTAGCCAGCTTACATGGCTTTATGAAGTCAGCCATGGATCATGAGTTGTGCTGAACAGTAAACAGAGGTAAAATTCTGTCACATTTTCAGTGACATCGGCTGTCCATCGCAGCTAGAAGTAGGTATAATGAGGCAGTCTCTTTAGACGTCATAGTGACCACAGTCAGATGAAACTACTTAATATGACAGCTGCTCAAATGTGTTTTTTTCTTTTTTTTCTGCGGAGCCGGTCACATGTAGACAACGCACGCAAAGCCATCACTATTTCAGGCAAATCTAATAATGTCTTAAATTCAATTTAAATGCAGATTTACAAGCCAGTGCTTCAGGTCCACATCAGAGCGAGACAGAACGGGCTCAGTCTGTTCCTTTAAACACAATTTGCGAAAACGAAGTTGGTGTGGCTTCTAATAAAAATCTCCTGACAACGGGGTAAATGAAATCATGCCTCACTGTGAGCGTGTGTCCTTGTGCTACAGGGAATGATTAGATTGCCAAAAATTGCCAGGTGATGCAATGAACAGCTTGGAATTACAAGAGCATTCACAGGTCACAATGCAGCCTTCTCACGCTGCAGCGTTTTCCTCACCATCTTTCAGTGAATACACAACGACTGGTATTGGAAATAGACTGAAGAGTTTGTGGGAAGATCTCTAAAAAGCTTAAACTAGCTACCGTAATAACAACAAATCCAGTTTAACTCATTGGATTGATGGACATTTCGTTTTTTTTGCCTATCAGCATTTGGGCCGCACCCACTGATTCTTATAATTATGTTTAAAGCTCTGGGGTCAGTAAGATTTCCTTCTTTAAAATAAATGCATAAATTACTCAAAAGTTCCAGTAAAGACTATTACATTGTTACAGAAAAATACAAATAAATCTAATTTATGCTATTTGTTTGACCTTTCTTAAAGGGGTACTTCCGCGCTGGGAAGATGAATTTGTATTTAAACTGGGTCATTAATGTAGTAGAAATGTGAAATTATTTTTGAATTGGGAGCCTTCTAGACTGAGAAAGGCAGAAAATGTATTTTTGTCTCATGGGGATGAAAGACAACAATTCCCAGAATGCTTCGCTGCCCTACGAGGCCACTCCCAAAGCCACAGCTACTAGATTACTGGATCATTTGCCCACTGCATTCATTTTCATCAGTTCAGTTAGAGAACAGACACTACAATTAAAAACTGAACGTGTCTGTTCAAGGAGTGAGTCGGCGCACGAGTGTCACAGCACAAGCACAGCCGGAGTGAGATTACATTTACTGTCATGAATGTGCTGAATGAGCTTGTGATGAGAGCTGAGGTAAACGCGTCCGCGCTCGCGGCACACATTCACAGCGCGTTTTCAGTTCATGCCTTTGGAAGCTTAACTTTCATAGGAATTAATTTGAGAAGTTGAAACACTTACTTTGCTCCGCACCGCTCCATTTACATGAATGCCTGCAGCGGGCTGAGCTGTGAGTGCGATCCCACCCCCCATGCGCGGGTTGAAAACATGGAAAGTTTTCAACACACCTTCTTTAGCCTTTGGCCAAAAGTTCCTCAGATGACGCAAATATTGTCAATTTGCATCATTGGAGGATTTTTTTCAGATATAAAATGCATAAATCTCTCGTCTCAGGTAGATGGGGGGCACAATCATCTGAATATACTACAGGGTTTCTACTAATAGAAAGCCATATGCTAATCGCTGAAGTAACCCTTTAAGTATGTACAACAGGACTTGACTGCAATTTTTGCAACTTCGAATACTAAAAATGCTTTCGGCTTTAGTTGAATGGAAACAAAGATAATGTTACAAAACCCATTCTCGAAGAATTGCTGCTGTCTACCATCTGTCTGTTCAGTGCACTCAAAGGGTACTTCACAATTAAATGGGTTCCCTTATCTCAAATACATTTTTTTTGAGTTATACAAACAGAAGAACCAGACAGCTACAGATTGTTTTGTAACAAAGCGAGAGACGATGGTAAAGTTTCATCTGCCTCCCTGTTCTCCTGAGAAGGGGGCGGACATACCTACACTAAAAGTGAGCGTGCAAATGGAAGCGAGGTCCTCGAGTGAAAGTGCAAATAAGCAGATGCATTTCAGCTATAGTGAGAAAGGTTACTCTCGCTCTCTCAATCACCCTGTGGAATAGTGGGTGGTGAATCTTTTACTCTTATTTTACTCTATATATATGTACACAGGAGTGACTCATAAAGATCGACTCAATCCACCTGCAAGGGATGAGGGATGGAAAGAGAGATAAAGGCTAGAAGAAACGGAGGAGGAGGAAGAAGGTGGAATCAGAGGGCAGAATCTGAAGCCAACTTCTTGTGTTTTAGATGCATCCAACTGCCAGAATCCACAGCTGAATGAAGTGCAAGAGATCTGCATGTCCAGGGATGGATCGTTCAGTGAGATATACTCCTGTGTTGACAGAAGGATTAGTGGTTCTCGGGAGGATAATGACTATGGACGATGCACTGGGAACGTTCAAAAGATCCATCACCTGCCTCCTGGGCACCTGTGAACCGCACTGAGACGTGCCAGCAAAGGGACCGCAGCTAAATCTGTGTCCACTCTGGGGAGGTTGGGAAAGGAAATATTCAGCCTGGTGAGAGGCATGAATCAGCTATGTAATGTTGGCGAAAAACGGCATGAAAGAAATATCACCAACATTATCAGTCCCAAGGTCTGCACTTCACAGAACGATAAAACATGGCTCACCAAGAAAAAAGGAGAGAAGACTGTACAGCTATTCAGCTACAACACTTCAGCAGAGAATATTTGACATGTTGGCAGTTTGTCAATAATATGATTACTAGTTTTCCTAGCCATTCTCAGAAGATTTTATATCTAGAAAACAACATTAATTCCTCCCAATATCACAGTGAACTGGTAAAAGCCATGTTAAAAAATGGGAAGAGTAAAATCACTTCCAAAAGAAGTGAGTGGTTTTGCATTTGCTACATTTCCTGCCCCGATCCAACAGTCTTCTGGTTGTTTGTTGTGATGCGTTTGATTAGCCAGGGTGAGGGTATCTTCTTTACCAATGTTGACCTCTGATATCACAATGCACAAGTAAGGGATAGACCACGGCTAGCCTTGCATTAAACGGGAAGATCAGAAAAGAACAGGCAAAGAACAGCCTGACACGAATCAGAGGGTGGTTGCCTCTGCAAAGTGCATTTAAATAATTGAATACACAGCTAGCCGTAGAATATCATTCTTATACCATGGTCATTTGCCAGCACTGACAACTTAAATCTGCAGTAGGTAACTTTTGTAAAAATGTATTTTTTACATATTTGTTAAACCTGTCATGATGCCCTGACAGTAAAATACGAGACAGATAATCTGTGAAAAAAATCAAGCTCCTTTGGCTCCTCCCAGTGGTCCTATTGCCATTTGCAGAAATACACTGCTCCTGGTAAGAAACAACCAATCAGAGCCAGGAGGAGTGTCTTAGCGGTGTCAATCAAGCTTGTGGCGCTGATCACACCCCTCTCATGCGCTCTCATGCACAGCACGTACAGTCAGGCGTTTAAATTCAAGATTACCGGTGTGCCACAGCTTTGCTTATGCCGGACAAACAATCCAAACTGCCAATTCCTTGAGTGGCACCTGCTCATTAAATAAAGACGGGTAAACGGAAAAAAACAGATGACGATGATAAAAAAGCTGGGTGTGAATTCCTCTTTGGAGCCCATTGACTCAGTGTCAAAACTCTAGACGCATAACATAGAGATAAAATGTCACGCACTGTGCAAAGCAACTATTGAAACCTACTAATTCACCGGCTTGTCATGTTGCTGAAATAAATGTACTAGCAAATCTTATTTAGCATTACATATTGATACAATAATACTGCATACTATAACATTATTTACCGTTATATTATCTTACTAGCTATTTATTATTTGTAGAAATAGTACAACGTCATAAAGTTACATTACATGTATTGCAATGTACGAAATGTTTTGAGGACCAAGTTTGTAGTCCATAGGCAGGACATAGTCAATGTAAATCATATTATTGATAATTTGTCCGTACCAGTGAATGTCCCATAACTGTTTGATTACTAGCCTGCACGTTCACAACAGGGTCCGTAGTGATGGGGGAGGGGCTGTGGAGGGGGAGGAGCTATGGAGGGAGGGCTGTAGCGCAGCAGAGAGCAAGGGGGAGTGACCTTTGAGTTGTTCTTGTTCAAATTTTCAGGCTAAGTCAACGTTTTATAGAAACTCCCTACTGCAGCTTTAAACCTGCTACTGATGTTTGGTGCCGCAATATTTGACCGGAAGGGTAAAAATGCACTGAAAAAAAAAAAAAATGCTTTTCTTACTTAGTATTTTTGTCTTCTTTCTAGTCAAAATTTCAACAAATTCTTGCATTAAGAAACATTTACTAGACAAGTACAAATTATTGTCTTGTTTTGGGAACAGAGAACTAAAAATTAAGAGAGTTTTTGCTTACCCCACTGGCAGATTATTTTGCTTATTTTAAGCAAAAACTCACTTCATTTTGAGTCTTTTCTTTCATATCTTTTCCCAAAACAAGACAATATTTTTTACTTGTCTAGTAAATGTTTCTTAATGCAAGAATTTTTTGAAATTTTGACTAGAAACAAGACAAAAATACTAAGAAAAGCATTTTTTGCAGTGTGGATAATTATTTTCAGAGTTATGGCTCATTTGATCTGCACTTCAGCCCGCTTTTAAAGTAGTGTGTATTTATTTGAATGAATGAATTATAGCATTTATTTGAATGAATTGTCGAGAGATAGAGAAAGAGAGAGAGAGAGAGAGAGAGAGAGAGAGAGAGAGAGGAGAGAGAGATGCGTATCTGCGTCTGTTCAGCGTTTCTCTCTCACAACAACAAAGCTGTGAATTTAATTACTTCAAAATAATGATGTTACCCCCTTGTTGATAATAAATACAATGTAGTGATTCAGTAGTGAACCTATTTTATTACTGAAAGCATTGCTAACAAGTTTCTGTGCTCATGAATGTTTGTGTGTGTGTGCACAGCATGATCTCCGCTTTGTGTGTGTGTGATGTATGTTTCAACTCAACACGTTTCAAAGAAAACAATGTATTGATACAGAACGGTGGTTCAATTGACTTGGAACTACCTGTGCGTTAAACCGTTTTATTGCAAACCTTCCAGACAATCAGAATGAGTCAGAGATAATCAGACAGACCATGGCATAAAGACATTTATTTGACCAAAAGGGGATCTAAACAACAACAGAACAGATAAATGTAAAGCGTACTTTGAAGCCCACGTGATTTATAAACCCAGAATGACCTAGCAAAATTCTATGGGATCATCCCATATCAGATGAATTACAACCTGAATTAAAAAAGAAACAGAAAAACCTAAAACCAAACCCTAAGTATGAGCAACAACAACAGTATTTTTGGCAAGCAGCACTGATAATTAAAAGCTTGCAAAAAATCCAAATAGATGCAGCGCAAATCAAACGCAGAGATTTACGGGGACGGTAATGCTTGGAAAAAGGGGGATCAAAAAACGCAAACAATCGTTAAGTCGCCAACATCTGTTCTGCGAAGAACAATAACAAGACCATTAAAGCGAGCTGTCACGGGATCTCTGGCACATGACAGGGGAGCTTGTTTCATTATTCACGAAAAGAACTAAATATGCCACATTCAGCGTGCAAATGACACAAGACCCCCTGTTGGAAACCGATCTGCATTTACCAACCTCCTGTAAAGCGCAAGCAATACAATTAGGGGTGTGCGTGTTCACCTGATTGCCATATAAAAGCATCAGCCGGCTGGAATTAAATGACAGACGTCTGTGCTTTTCATCTGGTTTGACGTGGTGGGCTGTTTTTGTATTTAACACGCAAGAATGGTTAAAAAAAAGGAAATGTAAATATCACCCTCTTAAGATTATGGTTATGTTTGTAGCCATCAACGTCTTCGAATCTGAACGCAACACTCTTGCTGTGCAAATTACTTTCATAAAGTGATTTTACCAGCGGCAGTACTTGTTGTTTCAGCTCTGCGGTTTCCATGGAGACTAAGGAACAGTAGGAACAGGAGAACCTTTTGTCACGCTCGAGCCCAAACTCCGTCCCTAACGCTTGTTTCCAAGCGAGGCTCTCTCTGGTAACAACATCCCTCGAGCAGACAGACACACCGACAGGCGGAACGCCCCCTCTGGCCACCCGTGCTAACGTGCTGTAGGCTTTTTTTTGGTCAAACAATCTCAAATGTCTGCTAAAAGCCAGCTCTGAGCGTTGGCAACTTGGCACGCCGCTCCAAACCCCCCAGGGATAGTTTGAAAAGTACCTTGCGTAGGCCCCGGTAGGTTTGCTCTCGCGACGCGTGGGCAGATGCTCTAAGTGACTTTTCTTTCTCTCCCTAATGTATTCTCTGATTTTACTTTATCAAACAATATTGGGCATTAATATTCAGTGCAGTGAGAAGCATACGAGTGCATGCAAATCAAATCCTGTCGAGAGGATTATTGCATCGCTCAAAGCTACGGCTGACATATTCGCTATGTACGCCTGCCGTGCCGCTCCTCCTGGGCAGGAGTTATGCTTTTATGTCAGTTAAAACCAAAACGGTGGCTGTATTAACCTAAGGTCAATGAGAGAGGCCTGTAGATTTATCACTGTTACTGCTGACAGAGTTGTTTGCTATAACAAACGTTTGCAATTACGATTACTTCGCAGTGAAGCGTGGAAGAGCGCTTCGACTCTAATTACAGATAAGAGACAGGAGATCAGGTCCACAAATGGTGACCAGAGTAATTGTCATGCATATCAGTGCAGTCTACCATGGCAACACAAGACACTTGGTACCTGCAAACTTATTTCCCTTAATGATTTGGAAATATATTTAAAACAATGGACCTCAAAGTCTCACTCGTTTTGCATACAGAGGGACATTACACCCCAAAATGAATCATTTACTCACCCTCACTCACTCTATGACTATCTTTTTACCCCACTTTGGGGGTCAAAATAACATTGGACCCAATGACTTTCATCGTATGACATTTTTCTAAATAACTTCCTTTGTGTTTCGCAGAGCAAATTAAGTCATGCCGGTTTGGAATTACATGAAGGTGAGTAAAGGTTTTTATGGTTATTTAAAAAATGTGTACAGAGGGCTGAACATGGAGTATGAATTTTAGCATTTCTCTTCTTATTAAATGTGTCTAAACAAAGCAATTTAAATAAGTAATTCAGACATACGTTTTAGAAGTCATTATATATCTGACCACAGAATCTAGGTATTGGCCAATCAGATTTAAGTTTTCCAGAGACCAGTCATCAAGTTGAAATTGTTTACAGTATTAATCAAACGAAAACAATATGATACTCAAAGCAACAACAACAAAAATAAAATAAAAAATGCTGGGATGTAGACTAAACACTAGCCTTTATTAATGGTTATTTTTTAACTATTGTCCACTTAATTTTGATCTTTGGTCACTTCCCTGCTAAATAAAAATTACTTTTATACCTGGCATGCATTACATTGAACGAAACTGACAGTGCAGATTTAAAAATAAATAAATAAATAACTCAAATAAATGCTGTTCTTTTGACTAAATAATCAAATAATCTTAGAGTTTCCAAATAAATAACTTTTCTACATTGATAATAAGAAATGTTTCTTGAGCATATTAGAATGATATGAGCAATGATGCTGATAATTCACCTTTACTTTTTTATTCACACAAATAAATTAATAATAATAATAATAATAACAGATTTTGTTTATATTGCACTTTTCATTCCGAAGAATCTCAAAGTGCAACAAAGGGAACAACAACAAAAAATCAATAACAGGTAAAAATAATACAAAAAATCTACCAACACAGACAACTGAACAGTAACAGAGCTGATGGTGAACAGAAACAGAGCTGATACTTTAAATCATACCATTAATTCACAATATTACTGTTTTAATGTAGTATTGATCAAATGCAGCCTTGGACAAATAAGATACTTCTTTTTAAAAGATTAAAAATAGTACCAACCCCAAACTTTTGATTGTAAGTGTACATTTAGATTATGAATTTTTTCTTTTCTTTTTTTTACTGTGTACCAATGAATCAGTCTCTTTACGTTATTTATGCAAAATACTTATAGGTCAGAACAGGAACATGCACATGCAGGTTTTATGATTTTAAGCATAACATAATTGCGCAACTGGTCAAAAGGGAAGCACGACTGGATTGGAGAGGATGAATCATAATTAAGATGGTCTCATGAAAGCAAGGATAGCAAGCCAAGAAGCATTCCTTAAGCTCGGCTTCTTTCAGCACTCAACTACTCTCTGACAGAAAGGAGAGAGAGAGAGAGAGAGAGAGCGATAGAGAGAGAGAGAGAGAGAGAGAGAGAGAGAGAGAGAGAGAGAGAGAGAGAGAGAGAGAGAGAGATTTTAGCTTTTCCCTACATCAACGAAACCTCCTTTGCTCATATGGGATGATGCTCAAATACAGTGCTTAAATATTTAATCACATGTACACCAATTTAAGAAACCTGATTATGCTAACTCCTCCTCGATGACAGACATTACTTTCTGAAATGAAACGATGTACAATCTGCTTTGGAACATTATTTTTGGCATGTGAAATGTCGTGAATGTTTAAATATATCTGTGTGGGCATAAACACTACTAAAAAAGGTAGCAGTGGGTGATGAAAAACATTCCTGGAGGAAAAACAAAACCAATTTTCGATTAGTATTCGGTATTGAGCTACTGACGAGATCAGAAGTCATGTACTACACCTCCACACTGTGAACAGAACAGGAGGCACTTGTTTGAAAGAGAGGAAAAGAGAAAAACTTCCTCAATAATAATAATATCACAACAACAGAAAAAATTAACTATTTATTAAATTTATTTTTTTATTTATTTATTAAATTAAAATAAAATAAAATAAAAAGACCCCCTTTTCCCCTTTTTTTAGGGATGAATCATAAAAATTTGCTGTGGTAACTGACATTAAGCCACCAATGCTGTCAAACTATAAAATGTGATTTATGTGCCACTAGCCCACTATCATCAAATATTGCATATTGCAATTGGATATGGCAGGGTGTGGCAGCTGCCATACCTTGACTTCCTGGTCAGGTCAATGCAAAGTAATAATATTGTTTGCAATATAATTTTTTTGTTGTTGCAAGTTTAATCCTGCAATATTACTACGGGTAATTTCAAATTTTCGCACTCAAAGAGTTTTTACTGAACCGATACCTTCAGTGATTATAAAGGAAGAGCTCTTTACCCGCTTTCTGTGTAATTTCATTTGCAATTTAAAGAAAAGTTTTTGTTTTTCATGAAGCTTTGTGACTATTATATATATATATATATATATATATATATATATATATATATATATATATATATTTTTTTTTTTTTTTTTTTTTACAAAAAGTGACAAAAAATATTTTTTATAACGTTAAAAATAAATTTAAAAGCAAAAAGGCTAATGAGTGGTCCTCTGCAGCCACCTATGGGTTATAGTACTGATTTCATGTATTTTAAAATTTAAAGTATTTGTGTTAGGTTTTGTACACTTGTTAAATGTTTTAGTTTAGTTTAGTTTTAAAACTTCATCTTTGAAGAATGAACAAAAACTGTTTCTGGTCATTACATTAAAAACAACATTTTAATTGGAGAATATTCAGACTTTTGAGCTTTGAAGTCCTGGAAAAGCCCTTAATTCTTTTAATAGTGGTCGAGAACTTTAATTTGCTAGGTTATGATCAAAGCTATATGGCTGCAAACACACACACACACACACACACACACACACACACACACACACACACACACACACACACACACACACACACACACACACACACACACACACACACACACACACACACACACACACACACACACACACACACACACACACAACATCACGTCGAGGGAGTTAGATTTGATGATGTCATTAGATTTTGCCATACCTTGGCTTTTGATGTATTGACACAAGGTCCCTGAAAACTCCCAGCTTCATAATCCAACAGATAGTCTCGACCCAATCTTATGCCATGCTATCCTGGGATACTTAAACAGAACACTGTTTTCATATACTTACAGAGCCACAGTGTTTATAGACTGCATAAACCCAGCCTGATCTGCAGGCGAATTTGATTTCACCCTGCAACTCTGGAAATCGCGGACTGGCTTATCCACGCTTTTGTGGGGTTTACAGTTTTTTCCAACTGCTTACACACAAAATCATTACTTGTCACACAATTTTTTTTCACAAACACCATTACCACACATCAAATCTGCAAAACCTTACACTTATTCTCTGCCTCCAACTCAGTTTTCAATTTCATAAAACCCTTTTTTTCAAAACACAACACAATTTTCTAATGAAACACAAAAATCTAAAAGGAATTATCTTGATCTCCTTTTCCAAACACAACCAATCAAAATGCTACACTAACTCATCAGTGCCTCACACAAACTCCCCTAAAGAAATTGTGTTCTTTACTATATTCTAAAGAATATACTATTGGTGTACACGTTTATGGTTTTGTTGTATGCTGCTGTATACCACAGTAATGCTTGGCCTAATCAATATTGTTTGTTTCTATATTGGATCACACTGCACTTGTTACCCCTCTCAGCAGATGACTTTCACTGTAGAACATTGTATTGAAATGTAGATATAAGCCTATGAACAACCAAAGAGCTTTAGATTTAGAACAACAGTGTTTACATGGTTTATCCAAAAATGTACTATAATGAGAGAAGTGTTTGCCATTTGATGGAAATACTTCATTCTAACATGTGATTATGGCATTTTGAATGCAGTGTTACATTTTGAAGGAGATGTGAGGCATTTTGCGTGTGCAGTTTTGGGAATTGTGTGTCGAGTTTTGAAAAAAGGAGACAATTTTGAAAACGTGTGTAAGCATTTGGAAAAAACTGTAAGGGTTTAACATGATGACAGATAAAGAAGCGATGGGTCATTGCCGGTTGATCACGCCTCTTGTGGTCTGATTGGTTAAAGGACTATCCAATTGCATACAGAGTTATTTGAATAATACTTGCTAATCACGCCTCTTGTCTTATGCAGTAGAAAATACATAGCAGACTCCCCAGACCAATGTTCAATCTTAAATTGAGCTGGGTCTGGTCATAGACAGACAACAGTGTTTACTCTTTTCGGTAAATCAGCCCACTTATAGTCACTTATAGACTCACTGTTACAAAAAGAATTTTAATTTTTTTAAAAAAATTCTTGCACCGAACTTATTTCGTTACATCTCTCCATTAGTCCAAAGGAGCTGCAAGCTTAATGAAGCTGCCAAAGTTCTGGCAAAGGGCTGAGCCCCCCAGGTCTTCTCCACGGGGGGCTTCGGGAGATTGGCAGACGGCCACGCAGCGACCATCAACAACAATTTCAAGCCTGCGCTCCCCAAAGACATGCATGATTATTCCAAGTCACACTGCTCTGGAATGTGACACTGCATTAGTACTTCATCGAACGAGATGCTCCTGAGAGAGGCTTTCCATCGCGCGTATCAATGAGCATTTGAAGGAGCCCGATTGCTCACGAACACCCACACGTTAGTGGCTGAGCATGTAAGCCTCAATGTCACGCTACGAGGGCGATCAGCACCAGATATAAGCGGGTAGGTGTGGGTTACGTGAGCAAATTATGGCTAGAATATGTTCAGACATTGAGGAAAAAAATAAATAAGAATAAACATACTCAAGTCAAACTGTTTAGTAACAATTTAAGACTTTAAAATGAAAAAAGTTAGATAATTAAATGCATTTAGTAAAAGACAAAACTATTAATAGAAAAACCTCGTTATATTGTAAAACACCAGGAATAGAATCAAATGTCTGATCTTTAACGAAGCTTTCGATTGTCTTTAATGCTTTAAGAATACAGTCAGTCTGCTCAGTGAAGTTAGTGTCAGCTGAGATAAGGTGTCACACTGTATTAGTAATGGCACAAACTTAACCCACATAAACAAAACAATGGTGCTGACAGGATCTCTTACATAAATCCAGAGCACAGTCGTATTTCAAAGCTCAGCTCCCCAGGCAAACACGCAGAGCAAAGCGAAACAGAACAAATCACAAGCGGCTTTCAACTATATATATCTGGATTGATGGCTGGTCCAGTCTGACATGTTCTTTCAGATGTTCACCGCTGTATTGCATGGGAAAAGAAGCATGCAGACAAGTCGATGCCACAACCCTGAGCGTAAACCGTACTCACCTAAGAGCATGACTGAAGCTCGCCGTGTGTTTAGGGCTTTAGCTGGTGTGGGTTTCTGTGCCGGTCAAGCTCAGTGATGAAGCACTCGTTCAGGAGCAGTCCGTGCGATACAGCACTGACAGAGAGAGAATGCACTCTGAACGCGTGCTGCTCTCAGCTGAGATGAAGTGAAGAGCGAGAGAGAGAGAGAGAGGGAGAGAGGGAGAGAGAGAGAGAGAGAGAGAGAGAGAGAGAGAGAGAGAGAGAGAGAGAGAGAGAGAGAGAGAGCCCAGAGACGGAGTCGGCAGATGCGGCTCCCACAGTCCCTCTGAGCGTGGAGAATAAGGGAAAATCTGGGTCGCTGCGCTGTGGATGTGGCACGAGAATCTGTGTAAAATCAGCGAAGCAGCTGATCAGACGGGTTTTTGGATGATCTGCTTTGGAAATCGTGCACCTGGCTGTGATTCAGCTCGTAGGAATCTGGATCTCGTAAATCAAGCGGCAATCCCAAACTCACTTTGTGAACGCTGGAACACAGACTGTTCACACAAAAAATATAGAAGAGAGTGAGTCCTATAAAGGCTACAATTAAGATTTGAATGAGAAAGAAAAATGTCCTTTGCAAAAGCAATGTGAAGGGTGCACTAATAAATCGATACATTTCCAAATGTGTGTGACAAAGAAATCATACCATCATGCTTCTTTGCATGCATGCATGCATCATTAATGAATTATAATTTTTTAAATTCTGAATTAAATGCGATTATATAAAAAGACTTAGGGGCTATTTACACGACACCATTTTGAACTAAAAACAAAAACAAAAACTTTTATGCGTTTTGGCTGTTCATTTAAATGCCCCAAAAGGGCTTTTCATACTCCACTAAGCCTCGGGTTATCGATGTTCTAAACACAGCTTTTAACCCCGGGTAAAGAAGCTTTTCACATTTGTGATTTATATGCGGGTTAGCAATGCTTTTTACCTGGGGTTATAAAACCCTGCTGTTTGAGTGAAGAAAAGACTTCTCTCTTACCTTTATAGTCCGAAATGTCCATTTAATATAAACTCAATAGTACAGTCAGCAATGCTAGAGCTTTAATCTAAACAGACTGCGTTTTGCGTTTATCCAATCAATGACACTGACGCCACAAATATGCAAATATGAACGTTAACCCAGGGTTTAGGAATGTACAATGTGAAACGTTAAATTATGAATACCCAGGATTCATTGTTAAAGGAATAGTTCACCCTAAAATTTAAATTGTATGTTTATCTGCTTACCCCCAGGGCATCCAAGATGTAAGGCAAGGCAAGTTTATTTGTATAGCACATTTCATACCCAATGGCAATTCAAAGTGCAGTTTACATAGAAATTAATTAAAACAGTGGTAAAAAATGCATGAGAAAAAAAGAAGGTAGGTGTGTTTGTTTTCTTCAGTAGAACACAAATGAAGATTTTTAACTCCTAAAGTTGCGCGTCTAATGCATGTCAATGGGGTGTATTTCTATGAGAGCCACAATGAGAGTAAAAAACACATAATGTAAAAAAAAAAACATACGAATCTATATTAAACCCTGTGGCTCGTGGCGACACATTGATGTCTTAAGACATGAAACGATCGGTTAACAGTATTTGTGTTAATCTTTTACCTCATATCAAACAAATCTCA
The DNA here is from genome assembly GCF_024679245.1 of Pseudorasbora parva. Lineage (NCBI taxonomy): Eukaryota > Metazoa > Chordata > Actinopteri > Cypriniformes > Gobionidae > Pseudorasbora > Pseudorasbora parva. The sequence goes on from NC_090176.1 coordinate 43,146,074, forward strand.
TCTAGTATTCCCAATGTCATTACTGCAGAGTTAGGTCACAAACCTGCTCATTAGTGCCTGAATGAGGCATCTATGTAAATATAATTATATGATCACGCCGGGTTTTTGACCTTACTTAACAGAAGTCGGTTTGAAAATGGTTTTAATGTTTTAAAAACAGATAATGTTATTGTCTCTGTGTAAACTACAAAAATGGTGACGTCATTGCTGCATCCCAATTCGCCTACTTATACTATGTCCTAAAAGTATGTACTCTTTTTGTGAAGAAAAGGTATATAACTTTTGAGTGTTTAGCAGAAAAGTATGCAAGCTTCGGGACATACTACTTCGCCATTTTTAACGGACTCTGTCGCTTAGTTACGTGCATCCCGTCACCGTTTATCTGCCCTGTCAATCATTGTCAGATTTGTCACAGTTCAAAATCCTCCACACTCAGTTGAATCTCCTACCGTATCGGAGAGAAATGTAGCCACTCGTTCATCTGTCATGTGTGGGTTTCCGTCATGTTTGTAGTTTTTTAACATTTTTTATCCGCGTTTGTAGTTCTAATCGAATCCTCGTCCAACTCGCAATGGGTTTGGGCAATATCAGCCGTTAGAGTGCCCATCGAATTCGGACTGGAAATAGTAAACCATCCGGGAATCTTTGGAATACTCTTTTCAACATACTACGATTTGGGACATACTAATTCTATTTTCGAATACTATTTAGGATGGATAGTATGCGAATTGGGACGCAGGGCATGTGTATGCATATTACTTGTTCAGTCTATAGCGGTGTGTAGTAGTGTTTCTTTATAAAGTTACATTGCCGCAGAAAACAGCGTTTTTAGTTGTTTTTCGCAAATCCATGTGAACAGGGATTTTGATAACGTTGTTGTCTGTACACAAAAAACGCAAAGGAAAACCTTCATGTAAACATACCATTAAGATAAACACACCTGTCTATTGAGTGGTACAAGCAGGATGAATGTGAAAATAAACGGGGTGACCAGTACAGTTCGGTTCACAAACATATGACTCTTAAGAGTCAGTTCTTGAAATAACTGGTTTGAATGGGTCTGATGTGTTCCTCACTGAATCAGTCAAAGCAGTTTAAGGGGTGATCAATTGAGAAATCAACTTTCCCTTGAGCTTTTGATATAAAAAATGTCATGGTAATATAAGAATATCCTCTAAGTTTCAGAGCTGAAAACTTCCTTGTTAGTCAAAGAAAATATTTTATAGACACCAGGCTCAGCAAACGGTCCTGTGCTTCATACTTATGTCATTGCGCGACGAAACACACACCTCTACAGAATCTAAGATATTGCGCTATTCCTGGTTGTGAAAGAACACAGTCGCTGCATAAGCTTCCTTCGGATCCTAATATTAGGAATGAGTGGTTGAACTTTATTTTTTATGAAGTTCCAGCTCACATGGGGAAGATATGTTCACTTCAGTTCACTGCGGAATCGTTTTTAAACAAATCTCCGGTCGATGCTGGATTTGGATCCGACAGGAATGGTGCATCACACCGATGTGAGTAAAACGTGTTTTTATATGTAATAGTACTGCATTGTTATAGATCGTTTTGCTTATGTGTACGTGTCTAACAGAACATAACTTTAGCACACGCTGGACTCAGACACGTATGGGCCAGGGCTCGCAAAGGGCAGGGCGAAGAATCTCATAATATTCCGATCTTGTTCTGCTATTCTCTCTCTCTCTCTCTCTCTCTCTCTCTCTCTCTCTCTCTCTCTCTCTCAAGTTGACATCTGAAGGGCGGCGTGCGTGCGGTTCGGGCTTATATTGTCCGATCTTGCGGGCTATGTGTAATATAAAAATAATAGTCCAATCAATCGCGGGTGGATGAAAAATAAATAAATCATTGTGTTTGTTTGATAAAGACGTTTACGAACCCTGTGATCAAGAAAATCATTCCGGTTGCCGCTTCTCCCTCACTCTCTCCTCTCTCATGTGAACTGACAGGAGCTTAAGCTCATTATATATGCAAATCTTATCCAATCCTAGCCGTGGGCGTTTATTTCCAAGTCTTCAGTGCTCCACGCCCATCAGAACCCAGTGTTTTGGAGAGAGCCTCAAAACCAGCGTAGAAAATAGCCTATTACTTATTAGTTATGATGTTTTTGAATGTAAAAAACACACAAACGTCATTAGTTGACCTAGGACAACAACAGTATAAAAAAATAAAAAAGCCAGTTCATGACACTTTTAATAAATCAACGTCTGACTTGAACTGAACTTAAATTAACTGACTAGTTGTTCATATAACAATGCGTAATACATTTTTTTTCTAACTTAGCAGGAGTTTTGCTAATTATTTAAAGATTCTAAAATATACTGTGGCAGAACACCTGTCCTCTGCGTCCAAAAGAAAACCAGCAACCTTGACAAAGTACCTAGTAAAATAGACCCAGTAAATAAAACTAAACAATGGAAACCTCTGAACAGATCTGCATGTCATCCACCAAGATAAGCGATAGTGCCAACACGGAAAACAAAGTGAAATCGTGACTGAGCTGCAGCAATGTCCCGCATATGCAGAGAAATCATAATGTGATTCTGTCACAGCAGACCCAGCGTGTGCAAATATGCCAGGAGCATTAACAAAACCAGATCCGTTGTCTGAGAAAACAACTGACCACAGTGACTTCATGAAGGAAACTCTTTGATTGTGTATATATAAAGACACAGGTGGAGAGTAGGTGCAAATCTAGGGGTGAAACATCTGCGCATGGGCTTTTTTCAGGTCTCAAAGCCCTTCATCTCGTGTCGAGTTTCCCATGGAACATTTTGAAAGAAATTACACAGAATGCTCTTAGGATCAAGTTACTCTTCTGGCAGGCAATGAGTGCAAGACCCCACATCCAAGAATACAACAGTTCACGACATGTAAATCCAAGGGCTTACAAAGGAGAGATAGACAGGCAATGCGTCATGGGTGAAGTTGATGAAGGGCAGAAAACAAAACAGCAAAATGTGATTACATTTAACCACTCCTACTTTCACACAACCTCCTTTTTGAAGTGTCCATCTAACGCCTAGATCTGGTTTCCGACCTATACTTTCGACCTAAATGGAAACTCGTAATCACGGCCCACTCAGACATACCAGAAGTATTATTTTAGTGTCTTATATTAGGTTGCAGAGTCCATAAAATGAGTCCATTACAATGAGATGACAAACCTGTCACAGCAGAGGCAATTTCCGTCTCCTTTTCTGCGGAAATCCGCTTCGGAGAACAACAGTTTGCACAACAAGGATTCGCGCTTCTCTCAGCGGCGCAGTCCCGATCATCTCGACAAATATTCCAGCGCCCAGCCGGTGCCCACGGAGCCCATGAGGTTATGAAGGGTTATCACACCCTCCTCCCCTAGAAGTGCTGATGTGATTTACAGGGACAGGGACAGCGGCATCTGTTTGCAACATTTCAGCAACTGAAAGTTTGTCTCCTTCTCTGGTTACAGCATTGGATAGAGAGGCCTTACAAGCGCTGATCACTTAGCAGACTGCCTCCATTACGTGCCGAATACTACTCTAACCTTTCTCTGTTTACAACAACATGCAAAGCTAAGGGGGAACTATAAATATATAAAGCATATCAAGGATTCTTTCCATTGACAAAACAATGCAGTCTTGAATTTGGATCCCTGTGCAGTGTTAAAGGTTAAATGCACCAATTCTGCCCCAAAAATTTTCATTACTTAAAGGGATAGTTCACCTAAAAATGAAAATCCTTTCAAAATTGTTCTGCCTCATGCCATTCCAAGCACATTTTAAAGAGTAGGGTGTAACCCGGCATCCTGGCCAAATTTGACCCATTGGCCCCTATACATCATGGCCTCCTAATCATCCCTCTCCTGATTGGCTTCATCACTTTGTGTCCTCTCCACCAATCAGCTGGTGTGTGATGGACGTTCTGGTGCAATATGGCTGCCGTCGCATCATACAGATGGATGCTGCACATTGGTGGTGGTTGATGAGATTCCCCCCTTCTATATCTAAAGCGCTATATAAATGTAATGAATTTTTTTTATTTTTTATTTTTTTAACAAAAAGGTTTATGTGACTCAATCGAAAGTCCAAGTAACCAAAACTTCAGAGATCCTGGAAAGGAGTCATAAAATGAATCTATATAAATCGTCATATAATCCAAGTCTTGTTAAGAGATACAAGTGCTTTCTATGAAGAACAGATTTGTTCAGATTTAATCTAAACTATGACACCCACACATACTTGGAGAACATCATATGGTAAACATGGAAGCTCAAACACGCTCAAGCACAAGCTTCCACGTATATGTGATGTGCTCTAGTTATGTGTGCCAATAAAAGCCTATAATTCATATAATCTATAATCTGTTCATCATATGAAGTGATTGTATCTCTGCTCAAGACTTGATTTAAACTGTTTGATTCAAATGGATTTATTTAATAACCTTTATGACCTTAGGAACATTAAGGCATCATCAAAGGATACAAGATCTGGACCTTTTGGTTGCTTGGACTTTCAATGGAGGGACAGAAACTTCTCGGTTTCATTAAAACTTCCATCTTAATCTGTGTTTTGAATTTGTGCTAACCAAAGTCTTATGGGTTTGGATTGACATGAGGGCGAGCAAAAATGACAGATTGGTCAACCCTAGGGTGACCAGACATCCCGTTTTCCTCGGGACAGTTCTGTATTTCATCTCTATTTTTAGTGTCCTGATTTTTTATGAAAAAAATCAGGTTGTGTCCTTTATTTCTTCTTTCCTAAATTGTCTTTGCTATGATCATAAAAGCGAGAAGTAGTCTTCTGTGACGTGAAAATAGCCTATTTTGGAGAACATAATGTCCAGTCACCATCCCTTCGTCCACCTCCAAAGCCCCCACCATCTCTCCCACTATTCATCTTCTGCAGAGGTGGACGACACAACTTCATTACTTGAGTAAAAGTAAAAGTAATACTGGTCAAATATTACTCCATTACAAGTGAAAGTTGTAAAAACAGATTTTTAATGAAGTAAAAGTACAGAAGAACTTGATTTCAAAATTACTTATTTCCTTTTTTATATCAATGCATTATTTTATTGTTGTATAAATGCACACTATACCATTATGGTTTAAGCCAGTCAGGGATGCTCAATCCGACATGCTAGCATAACTTTATAAAAGTTACAAAGCCCTTTAAAAAGCTTCTGTCACTTTATGGACAAATGCATGGATCCTATAGACTTATACACATCTGATTTTCTCCCAACAGTTTACCTAAGACATAATCAATTTTGTTTATGTGAATACTCTGCAAAATGAACAGTGTGATTTGACTATAAAATATATTTAAAAAAAAAAGAAATCGAAAAAATCCTGGGAAATCATTGAACTACACATGACTACAAGAGTGATTCCTGATAAGCTTTCTGCAAAACCCCAAACAGCTTTTAAAGAAGAAAAAAAAATCATCCACTAACTTTCAAAGCTGCTACAGAAACGACTTTCAACTTTGAAGACCTTAATATAAATGTAGTGGAGTAAAAAGTATGATATTTGTCTTTCAAATGTAGTGAAGTTAAAGTCATAAGTTTCCAGAAAAAATAATACTCAAGTAAAGTACAGATACTCAAAAGATGTACTTAAGTACAGAACTCAAGTAAATGTACTTAGTTATTGTCCATCTCTGATCTTCTGTAATGGCGAGAGGTGGATTCAGGGAATGTCACAGTTATGTTCAGTTAGTTTCAGTTTTCATGGACTTTTAGTTTGTTATTTTCAGTCACATGTTCCTTTGTTCAGTTTTCCACGACTCTTTTGTTGTCATAGTAATTCATTTAATCAACACAGGTGTTTATCATTATTTCATTCGCTTGGCTTGTACTTAAGTTCTTCCTTTTCTACTGTTTGATGTCTGGTCACATTTGTGTTTAGTGTGTTTGCCATCGTTTAGACCATTTTCCTGTGGATTATTATTAAAGCACTGTATGGAACTTCATTCATCAGTTGTGTCTTCTGGCTGTGCAAACACCCGTGACAGCTTATGATATACTGTAGGGCTGTCACAATTCCTCTATTAAATTTGAGTACATTCATCTGTTGTTCATCGCAATCTGCTCCAAACCTACACCAGCAGAATACCTCAATATGTTTCTAAAACCTACACCAGCAGAATACCTCAATATGTTTCTTAAAGGGATCCCCTGGTGTTGAGACTTGTATGGCTTAATATAACATAAATTATGTCTCTTACTGAATTATGTAGTAGAAAACCCATGAAAGATATTCGTTGTTTTAAAAATCGATTTTATATTTTTACCATGGGCGGCGCCATTTTGTTTGCGTTCTAGGTTGATGACGTAGAGTGGTTGAACTCCTCAATCAGCTGGCATTACCCGTAGCTATTTTTACCACAACGCAACTCGAAAATTGTTTCAGAGTTAAACAAAACCAATGAATTCCTTTGTAATTATACTTAAAACACACTCAAACATACATGTGCACACAAACTCACCTACACAAGTCACAAACAGATCGGCGGGCGCGCACACGACAGGCTCTGTCTCAATCGAGATGTTGGGTTGCTCAGTCTCCACGACAGGGGCTGAATCTGAAATCGACCCTATACCCTTAAATAGGGCATTATTTGAAGGGACGGACATTTGTAGTGTTGTCCGACACCATAGTGGACATGTTCGAGTGCAGTCATTCAGTCTCACGTTCCACCGCAATAACGAGTGTACAGCCGATTTACAACAGCTGTCCGACTTCACGCACTCAAACATACATGTGCACACAAACTCTCTCTCTCACACAGACTCACACACACCCCAACAGATCGGCGCGAACACACACACACACACACACACACACACCCCAACAGATCGGCGCGAACACACACACACACCCCAACAGATCGGCGCGAACACACACACACGCACGCACTGCGTGCGCGTATACATAACCCTCAATCTATTCCCGTGTTGATATCCTGTTCAACACATCCTGTTCCCTAGATAGACTGTTGATAGTAGATTAACTATAATGCCTAATGTGACCAGCAGAGGGAAATATCTAGGTAGGACGATGGGATAAAGTAACGTGAGGAAGAGAGGCAGGATGTTTTGGTGATGATGCATGCGATTGAGACAGAGCAGTCAGAGGTGTGTGTGTGCGCGCCCCCGCCGATCTGTTTGTGACTTGTGTAGGTGAGTTTGTGTGCACATGTATGTTTGAGTGTGTTTTAAGTACAATTACAAAGCAATTCATTTGTTTTGTTTAACTCTGAAACAATTTTCGAGTTGCGTTGTGGTAAAAATAGCTACGGGTAACGCCAGCTGATTGAGGAGTTCAACCACTCTACGTCATCAACCTAGAACGCAAACAAAATGGCGCCGCCCATGGTCCAAATATAAAATCGATTTTTAAAATAACGTAGATCTTTCATGGGTTTTCTACCACATAATTCAGTAAGAGACATCATTTATGTTATATTAAGCCATACAAGTCTCAACACCATGGGATCCCTTTAAACCTACACCAGCAGAATACATCAATATATTTCTAAATATGCAACAGTTCATCGCGATTTCAAAAAAAAAAAAAAAAAGTTTAAACCTTTGCTCGAGTTTTAATGGCCACATGTTCTTGTTCAAGAAATTAAAGTGGCTGTAGCATTTCTATCATAAAGAAGTGGACAAATATCAAAGATTAAGTAAACATTTTTTAGGCCACAAAATCACCCCCTATACTCTTAGGCCCCGTCCACACGAAGCCAGAGCTTTGCCAATCCGATCTTTTTTTTTTTTTTCTCATTTCAAGAAATATCTGCGTACACACAAGATCACTGAAACCAACTCAAAATGATGTTGTATACATGCCAGGCCAGTGTGTGGCGCTGTAATTCTGCCACAGAAATACACAAAAAACGGAGAAGAAGGTTTGTGGCTGGGTAGGAGGTGAGGCAAAATCACGATAAAATACATGCCAGGCCAGTAGAGATGATCTCTACCTACAGTAGAGATCAAAATTAGAGAACAACAAACAATTTCCTAAATTTCAAGGTCACTGCTTAGTCCTTTTTGAAAGTATCCTAACAGGAGTAGAAGGGCAGTTTTTAAGCATATTTCACAAGTTAATATATATTCTGAAGTACAGTATACAACTTAAATAAGACAATTGAAAAATAACGCTGGTCAAAATTAGAGAACACTTTCAGATACCTTCAAGCTTTGGGTGTTAATCTGGCATGTGGTGCTAATTTCCGTAATAATCTGGCAAACCCTATTTAACTTAAGCAAACTTTCCAATTTTCACTGACTTTGCAAGAAGGCAAGCCACTCTAAGGTCACTGAAACCCTACACACCAGGTTGTCCAGATGCAGGCCAAAGGGATGACCCTTTCAGCTATTGCAAAAGAAGTTGGTCATTCCAAATCTGTAATTTCTAGAAAAGCTTTACAAAGACACTAATTCATTCAAGTACCCCAAAAGGTACGCAAGACCAATGCACGAGAGGACAGGGCAATGTGGATTCAACACTGCAGCTGGAATTACTCGCCAGTTCAGAGCTGAACACAGTAAGGATCTGTCTCGCCATACAGTGTCTTGTCATTTAAGAGAATTCAGACTGAACGCTCACTCTGCAGTGACCAAGCCTCTCATCAGCAGAAAGAATCAAAAGGCTAGACTAACCTTTGCTGAGGAGCATGTTGTGTGAACAGAGGAGAACTGGTCCAAAGTTCATTTTAGTGATGAATGCAAGTTTAATTTATTTGTGGCTGATGGGAAACATTATGTCCGGCATCAAACTGGGGAAAGATTGAACCTAAAGTGCCCAAAGAAGTCAGTGAAAGATGGAGGAGGAAGTGGCATGGTTTTGGGGGTGTTTCTGCAGCAGGAGTTGGGCCTATTATACAGCTACATGGCAGAACCTCAGAACCTGTTTATCGGAACCTCCTTCGGCAACATGTGGTTCCTTCACTGCGAGCATCTCCCAATCAGCCCGCAATTTTTATGCAAGACAATGCCCCCTATCACACTGCAAAATGGTTAAAGCAGTTCCTTGAAAGTGAGAACATTGAAATAATGAAATGGCCAGCCCAGAGTCTGATCTAAACCCCATTTGAAATCTATGTAAAATCATTGGCGACAAAGTTATGGCTAAGAAACTCACTACAGTTACCGAACTGTGGAAGAGACTGGACCAAGATCACACCGGAGAAGTGTGCGTATATAGTGATGTCCTGTGGCCGCAGATGTGCTGAGCTCATTCAAAGCAAGGGCCTCTATACTTCCTACTAATTTTTGACTGCTGTAAGCATCACATTTTAGTTGTGATGTTTTTTTTTTGTGCTGCACTGGTTATTGTTCTCTAATTTTGATCACTGTGTTTTTGACAAAATAAAAGGTTTTTGTTGGTATTTTGGTATTTACCTTGGCATTTTGTAAAACATGCTAGCAGAACAATTGTATACCCACAGCTAATCTTCCTTCAAACTTCAAGTAATGAATATCAACAACATTTCTGAAAAAAATCTAATGTTTCTAAATTGTTCTCTAATTTTGATCTCCACTGTATACCTACCCCAACCCTAAACCTACACTCTTAGAAGAAAATGTTCTATATAGAACCTTTAAATATTAGTTTTTGAGAAAATGAAATTAAATGAGAGTTTTTGCTTTAAAAAAAGCACAATAATCTGCCAGTGGGGTAAGTAAAATAATCTTAAAACAACTCCATTTTACTTACCCCATTGGCAGATTATTTAGCTTTTTTTTTTTAAAAGCAAAAACTCTTAATTTTGAGTTATTTTTTGGCACTATTTGAGGGGACACCTATTTGCACTACAAAAATGAGTGTATAACTGATGTACGCCTAATGACTAGAGAATACCCATAACGCCCGTTGAATGGATTTCCGCGTCTCACCAGAAGACGGCACCAGCAGCTGAGTCAATCATCCATCTATTTTCCAAACCGGTATAAATATACAGGTATAAATTCCTTTTTAATTTATTATTAAATTGTTTAATTACGAGTAATACATGCAAGTATCCATGAGTTTAAGATACTGGAGCTGCCACTTTGCGCCGTTATTAAATTAAATATAAATAATTATTAAACAGGCAAGCACGTACTATGCTAAAGTATCCTTTTCAGCGCACATAATTTATGTCCGCGCAGTCAGTGTCCGAATCAAGCCTTCCGCACTCATGTAGAAAACTGAAGCCGAAATGTCTCAACCATGTATTCTAATGGACGTGAGACAAACTAAACAATCAAATTACACTCCTTTTTTTATGGTATATATTATTGGAGTACTGTAGGGGATAGCGCCCTCTGCAGGCATTTGCTATAATACATAATAATTATTGCCAATTATGTATTTTAACAGTGTTCTATGAAACCACACGATTACTTATTTTTGAACCAAATATTATTGACTCATTGTATATGTATTTTAATTCATTTTATTAAATGCTTAGGTCTTTTATTACCACAACAATAGCCAATTACTCAATTAAGCGGCAAAATAAATCGCCCGATTACTCGATTGCCAAAATAATTGTTAGGTGACAGTCCTAATATACTGTATATCGTTGTCATGAAATACATTTTCTCATATCATGAAACGTGTGAAATGAGGGTGGGGAATCCAAAGAAAAATGTGTGAATAATGCCTGTCTGTGCCCAAAGTTGTTTTGGACCCCATTAATTTTCATTGTATGGTGTTCCACAGAAGACATACAGTGTTAGAAAACCGTGGGTCCCATTTATCATTTTATGATTTGGAGTGCTCACAAACAAAGCTTGTGGTCACAATGTGCACGCACTGGGCTTTTTTCCAGCCCACACTGTTGTAGACTTTACAAGGGAATATTACCCAGCAGCCCATGCGGCAAAGCATAGGATCGTGAACGCTGAGGGTGCCATTTGGGACATTTCGTAAACTGCTCCATTTCACCTTGGTGCTGTCAAAGACATTCATTTGAGAACTGCTGCACTAAGCGCTTATTTGGCCTGTTGTCATTGTCTAGATAATATAGCATATGTGAACGGTCAGGAATTGCTGTAAATAACGGCTTCCTTTATAAGGACGCTGTCAGACTCAAAGAGTTGTAAATAATCTTTTTTTTTTTTTTTTCTAGACAATGGCAGTGCAAAAGATAAAGGCACAGAGCATGCAGTTTGTGTCTTCTAACAGGGATTGCTTCAGATGGACATAATCTGTTTTATAATATATATCAGCCAGATTTCAGCGGCCATTTCTCAGGAGACTAATCAATATGCTTTAAAAAAGAAAAAAAGAACATATCTTAGAAGTGAGATGGAAAAATGCTAGCCAGGCAAAATACAAGAGTCTCTCAGAAGAACCTGAACATTTTCCACTCATGCGTGAGATCAATTTTTTTTTTTATGTGATGAAGAGAAACAGCAGCCATAAAACTAAATGAATAGGTTTAAAACCTTTTCACTCCGAAATTGCTAGCAAATTTCACAAATAATTACAAAGAAACAGCAAGTAACATTACATTAAACATGAAATTTTGAAGCAGAAAGACTAAAATAAACAGTATATACTGCTCAGTTAACTTGCACTCGTGTCGTGATATAATGGAAGTTTACCCACAATTCTCCAAAGCATACTTAATAAAACATTATTTAAAGCTGTAAGAGCCATACAGTGTGTCTGTATTTCATTAAGATATCATTAAGCAGACTGGAGGATGCCAGACCTTTACATGTTGTGGAAAACACAAATAAATAGAGCCTGTAGCAACGTTTTGCTAATGAGTTGGACAAGGACGTGTTGTAGAGATCTCCAGTGTGTTACTACTGTAAAGGCAGAGCCCAGATAAGAGGTGGAATTGAGTCAGTCACAGGAACATTAGTGTTAGATTAGGTACCAAGTGTATTGAGCCTTGAGACGATGGCATACTGTGCAAGTTAATAGACTAAAAGGGGGTTTGCGTGCAATAGATGCCAGACAAGGACAAACCTATATACTGAGTGTGATTGAATGTATTGCTTTTTATAAAAAAAAAAATGTTTTGAGCTGACATAAAAATGAAAGGTTCACTTGACCCAAAATTGCAATACTGTAATTTTTTTTATAGTACAAAGCAGTGGATTGTATGTAAAAGATTGCACAAAGATTTTTGTTTTATTCCACTGGAAATGTATTGACAGAGTTAAAAAGAGTTAAACATAAGGGATGAGTAAAGAACAACCTCAGATCCTAAATGATCGAAGAATGCAGGCATTTAATGTACACTTACACTTAACAGATCTTAGCTGAACTTTAAACAAACACAGTATATCTCTATGGAGACAATATATCCGATAATAAAAAAATAAAATAAAAATCTGAAAAATGTTTTATTTTATTTCACGGTTTCTACCGCAATCAGATTAAATGGTGATGTAGCTCAAGTTTCTTGCTTGTAATTTTTTTTCTCCTAAGAAAAAGACCCCTATAATCTCATGCATCTCAGAAGTGATCTCAACATACACCGATCAGCCATAACATTATGAACAAATATCGTGTTGATCCCGCTTTTGCTGCCAAACCAGCCCTGACCCACCGAGGGATGCACTCCACTACACCCCTGTAGGTGTGCTGTGATATCTGGCACCAAGATGTTAGCAGCAGATCCTTTGAGCCCTGAAAACTGTGAAGTGGGGCCTCCATGGATCGGACTTGTTTGTACAGCACATCCCACAGATGGTCGATTGGATTGAGATCTGAGGAATTTGGAGGCTGTGCTGAAGAGAGTGTTATCATGGTCATAATGTTATGCCTGATCATTGTATCTATACTATAAAAGTCTCAAACTGTGATCCGTTATTCCAAAATAAAAAATATTTAAATCACAACCAAGTCAAAATGTTCATTCAAGAAAAAATTATCTATGATACCATTCTCATTGATTTTATGGCATACACAAATAACTGCCAAATTTGTTTATATTAGTTTTTTATTTCCCCTAAATCAATTTGATAAGAAACACTTGAGACAAAGAGGAGCCTTTTATCTGGAAGTGAAGTGATTTTGTTTTGGCAGTGGAAACTCTTCTCTCCAGAGATGTGCTTTTAATAATAATAATAATAATAATAATAATAATAATAATAATAATAATAATAATAAATGCAACAAAATATTATGACTATTAATTTGAATGTATTATTACAGCAGAAATGAAAGAATAAATATATTATCATCATTCTAAAATGTTAACATAATGCTGAATGCTAAAAAAATATTAATTCTAATTTATAATTATTTAGCAGAGGTAAAGAATGTAGTGAATACATAAATATACTTGTAAATTTAATATACTAAATGTAAATAAAATACTTTTGTATGATTGTGGGCTGTTCTAGACGAAAGATGAGCAATCGTGGCGATTTCTGTGTACACCGTCATCATTGTACACCCATCATACATGTCATACCCAAGTTTATTAGATCCATGCCTTACAGTGTGATTTATAATGATTTTATATGAGAGCAGACATTAGATATAGCATGTTAAGATAGCAAACATGTTCCATTATATTTATCCATTTCATGTCAAATTAATTGGTGGTTGTGATCGAGTATGAGGTGGCTCTCATTAAAAGAACAGCTGTAGAGAGAAGGTAAAACTCACGCTGCCCTGTGAGACAGCAAACTAGCAAAATCAGAGGCATGTCACATTTCTGGAACACACAAGGAAAACCCTTTAGGCCTTCTGATTTCACACTGTTCAGAATTCAACAATATTTTACCGTTTTCTCTCCGGGCATTAGATCAGGGTGACAACCATTACAAAGATTCCACTTGTGGAATCACTTCACTTTTTCCCAATTTGTAGATGTATTCCCTGCTGTCTTCACTCTCTTGGACACATTGCATGCTGTGAATCTCTGCAGCGGGACACAAATATTTCACTCAACATGGCTGGCCGCCTCTACCAGATCATAAATCAAATAAGCTCGCAAGACAATATAAAACCTGCTTAAGAGAGTCCAATTAAAAGATATTAAGACACATTGCACTAATGAACTCTGGTGAAAACGTGTACCTCAACGGGAGAGCCCAATCCCAGGATCAATCGGTGCTGTCGCTGGTTCTAACAGAATTCTTCTGCACATTAGACATCAAAACATGTTGGAATGTGAACCGCCTGTTCTGTCTCAAACCTGGTCCTCTTTCATTTCTTTCAGTCTCCCCTCAAGCCTGTCTTTCCCTCTAGCTATCTTTATCTCTCACTATCCTGTTCTCTTGAACCCTCCACAATCTTCCAAAGTCCTTCACCTCCCTTTGTTTGTCCTTAAATGTCTTTATGTTAGGACTTCCGAGGAGGACCTTATCAAAGCCAAGGCCAATCTCGCTGTGAGAGCTCTTTCTCGTGCCAGTGGAGTGCTGATTGAATTACCGCACGGGTACTGGATGTTTGTCATCGCCATCTGAGCTGCATCCCCACAGTGACTGGAATGATCACTCGTGTCAGGTGTGGCACAACTGCTTAATCCTGCTGTGATTTCTTCAGGCTGGGGCTGGGGTGAAATACAATCCCAATCATACCCCTCAGGCTCTGGAAACATGGGGCATGAGAATAGAAAGGCAAAGGAGGAATTGACAATTTATGGAATTGCCATGGCTGTGTAACACTGAAAATCTCTCCTAGGAATATAAATATAGTAATATACTAAATTTTTGTGTAAGACTTTGGTGTTCACTGACATTTAAAGTGGTCATACCATGCATATTTAAATCACCCCCCTCTACCCACCCCCCAAATTTACTTACAATAATCTCACGTGCATCTCAAGAGATCTTAATAATGTCTTAAACTGTGCACCGCTTGCCAAAATCAGAAGCCTACAAGCAAAAGTCGAATCAAGTAAAATAGCAAGTGATCAGACAAGATTTCAGAAAAGATTAAAACGATTTCAAAGACATAAAAAAATTATATATATATTAGTCTTGTTATTATAGTTTTAACTTTTGATAAATCAGCCTGTTTATGTTGAATAAGTAAAAATAGTGTTGATCATTTGGTCTACCTCTGTTAAACAAACAAACAAATTAATAAACAAATAAATAAATATTTGTCATGTTATTACAGTTTTAAATCTTGATAAATTGGTCTGCTTATGATGAATAAATACAAATAAACAAATAAATAAATAATATATATATATATTAGTTGTGTTGTTATAGTATTAAGTATTGATGATCTATCACTGTTAAACAAACAAACAAATTAATAAACAAATAAATAATATTAGTCTTGTTATTATAGTTAAGTCAATAAACTGGTCTGTTTCTGCTGAAAAAAGAAAACATTTGTTTTGTTATTATAATAAGTATTGATAATTTGGTCTACCTCTTTTAAACAAACAAATAAATAAAAAATAAAAAAATAAGACTTGTGTAAACACTGTATTCACATGTGAATTGAGAATCAATCACAAAAGCATCACACCACAAAGCCCGGGCTGGTTCCAACAGCCCAATCATTCAACCTCTTTGCAAAGCCTAAACTACATGGTGAAAGATCTAAGAAAAAAATATGAAAATCGGCAGGTGCTAAAGACAGGAATATTACAAAGTTTGAAAACCTTTATACACTTGAGTTTTTCTGTTATTTATACCATTTCCCATATTTTATATACAGTATATATCACATGCCAAATTTTTTCACTGAGGAGAAAGTTTTGAGGTCTGAAATTTTCAGTATGTTTTCATACAATGAACTCTTTTATCTCAAAAGATCAATGGAAATTTGATCCCTCGTGATATTACCCCTGATAGATTCTCATCTGATTCCTGAGCTTTAAAATAAATTATTTTTGACATTTTGAAAATAATGACTTGCTGCATTTCAAGTATATTTGTATTCATACTGAACACCGCCTGTCAAAATCTGAATGGGGTTAAGGAGAAGTCTCCAAGTTCAATGCAAATTAAGCTTCACTAAAAGCATCTGCGGCATACACTACCATTCAACAGTTTGAGGATAGCAAGATTTTTTTAGAAGTGAACACGTTATGTACCTTCAATGTAAGTCTTAGTGGCAAGGTTCTTAAGAGAGTTTAAATGTAGAAATTCACTGTTACATTTGAGTTGGTTTAAATCATCCTTTTGCGGTGAGAATACTATTCTAGGAGGATGAAGATCTGTGTTACAGAAGCCATTCCAATGGGCTGAGTTACATTATGTTATTTTTTAGGCATTACTGTGCATATAGTATGAAAGTTAAGATAGATTGGATATACACAGATCCGGCATAACATTATCTTAATATTGTGTTGGTCCCCCTTTAGCTGCCAAAACAGCCCTGCCCCATTGAGGCATGTACTCCACTAGACCCCTGAATGTGTGCTGTGGTATCTGGCACCAAGATGTTAGCAGCAGATCCTTTAAGTCCTGTTAGTTTCGAGGTGGGGCCTCCATGGATCGTACTTGTTTGTTCAGCTTATCCCACAGATGCTTGATTGGATTGAGATCTGGGGAATTTGGAGGCCAAGTCAACACCTCAAACTCATTGTGGTGCTCCTCAAACCATTTCTGAACCATTTTTGCCAAGTGGCAGGACACATTATCCTGCTGAAAGAGGCCACAGCCACCATGTTGCAATGTTTCCATGTAAGGGTGTACATGGTCTGCAACAATACTTAGGTAGGTGGTACATGTCAAAGTTACATCCACATGAATGGCAAAATGCAAGGTTTCCCAGCAGAACATTGCCCAAAGCATCACACTGCCTCTGTCGGCTTGCCTTCTTCTCATAGTGCATCATGGTGCCATGTGTTCCCCAGGTAAGCGACACACACGCACCCAGCCATCCATGTGATGTAAAAGAAAACATGATTCATCAGACCAGGCCACCTTCTTCCATCGCTCTATAGTCCAGATCTGATGCTCACGTGCCCACTGTTGCCGCTTTTGGAGGTGGACAGGGGTCAGTATGGGCACCCTGACTGGTCTGCAGCTATGCCCATACACAACAAACTGTGATGCACTGTGTATTCTGACATCTTTCTATCAGAATCAGAATTAATGTCTTGAGCAATTTAAGCTACAGTAGCTCGTCTGTTTGATCAGACCACACGGGCCAGCCTGTGAAGAACTTGGCTGTCCATGACCCTGTTGCCTGTTCACCACTGTTTCTTCAATAGGACCACTTTTGATAGATACTGACCACTGTATACCAAGAACACCCAACAAGAGCTGCATTTTTGGAGATGCTCTGACCCAGTCATCTAAGCAATCACAATTTGGCCCTTGTCAAACTTGCTCAAATCTTTACGCTAGCCCATTTTTCCTGTTTCTAATAAATCAACTTTGAGGACAAACTGTTCACTTGCTCCCTAATATATCCCACCCACTAACATGTGCCATGATGAAGAGATAATCAGTGTTATTCACCTGTCGTACAATGCTATGCCTGATCAGTGTACCTTTGCACAATAAAAGATTACTAAGATTTAAACAATACATTTCAACATTCACCCATGTTCCCCACAGCCCTCAATTTTAAGTTCATCATTGCAAACACATTTTGTTTTTGTTTTTCTAAAAAAGGAATACATTGAAATTATTTGTTGCAGTAAATATACATATACAGAACCTTAACCTATAATGAACCTGGAACGTTGCTTCAATAGTTGTAAACAGAAACATACAGCTCTAATAGTGCACACATTTGAAGCTTTTGAAGTAAGAATATCAAATACTTTTAAACGCCTCGCTACATCATTGCTGCTGTGCACCAGAGGCTTGCTGGGAAATTTTCTGTAAAACAGTAGCTACAGTTCAGTCCCCTATTGATACACCACTCAAATACCTCAATGTGAATGGTGCTCAACTCACCCCAATCTACCCATCTGACTACATTTGGTTATGCTTGTATAGTTAACTTATTCCATAATTGCCTCTTAAATCTGTCAGTCTACCCAGCTGCTACCTAGAGGCTTCTCAAGGAGAATTCCGTCTAGTGTTGGAAGGGCGACACCATCACACCGTCAGAGGAAGCTCATCAAAAATAGATTACAGCTTCATATCAAGTCTTTACCAAATAAAAGGCTCGAGTATGCCTTGAAGAGTCTGGCACAGTGATTCCCTTAGAGTAGAATCATGTCTTATTCCGCATTGCCAGTTTCAAAAATTAGGTTGCATCTCTCAGGGGAATTTGCATATACTTATCTTCGCTCACAGCATTGAGGAACAGGTAATGAGCGGCGTATGTGACCATTCATAGTCTAGAGGAGCATATGAGGCGGACCAATCAAAGTCAAATATTTACCGTCTGCTTGTGAAGAACTGGGTGTACTTCATTGCACAATGGACAGGCCGAGCTGTTGTTTTCCATCTGGACTTTCCTTCTGCTGAAGAATCCAGCGAGATGTCCTTCATGCTAATCCTCTATCCATTCAAATTCTTCCTCAACTTGACCACCCCATGCCCTACCCCTGCTGGGACTCTTTAATGGCTACCGCTGGCAGGTTCATAAAAGTTCATAGGGTCATGTTTACAGATTTTTATAGAGGAAGAAGCCCTGATGTCTCTTGGTTTCCTGATTTGTGCCCTCTTAGTTCCTAAGATCCAACAGCTAAATCACATCCTTAAAGGGACACTTATTGAAATATTGTCAGCGTTGCATCAGAATGCATTAGATTGGCAACGAGGACGAGTCGGCCCCTTTAGAAGTTAAAAGTACAGTGACTGGGCCTACCTACAAAGGACTTCCACTGACCTCTTATAAAACTACATGCAATTCCCAGTTTTAAGGACCGCAGGGCAATAAAGGCTAAATTGCAACCTGTAATGAACAGGGAGCCCATTAAAAGAGCAAATAAAAGGAGCTCCCAAGATCAATTTACAGCAATGACGACAACATGATTTTCCAAAACCTTTTTTCTAATGCAATCATGGTTTCTGTGATTCAATGGTCAAAATAATAGAGTGCTTAACATTTTTTTTTTTTTTTTTTTACAAAATCTTCAGAGAATATAAAAATATAAATGCATACACACTTCCGAAATATGTTAATTAAGGAATTGCTTTTATATTAATTATAGTTATTACTTATATCACCTTGCATATTCAAAAGTTCAAGTATCCAGTACTCCATACTGCTTTTTCAGTGTATAAGCTTAATGTTTAGTCGCCAAGTCTAAAAATCTCTTGGAACTTATTTAATCAAGTTGCAGTCGTTATTGTAAATTGATCTTGGGAGCTCTTTTTATTAGTTATTTTGAACAGAAAAATATGTTCTTAGCTGTAGGTGACTCAGACTTTATATATATTTATATATAATAATATATTTATGTGCTTACTGAATGATAATATTTACATTAATAAATAAATAAATAAATAAATAATCATATTTATGTTTTATGCATTTCAACTAATGCTTCCAAGACTGATATGTAAGAATAATCTTGCCTGAAAGAGCGAGCAGTTGACCTGGAACATTCACAATAGCCCCAAAGCATGTTTATTTTTGAACCCCATAGTCTTTATCTAAAAAAGTGCAACATCTCTAACCTGCCACATTTGGAAAACTCATGTCTCAGTTGGATATGCGCATAGACACAATCCACAACATTAAAGAGATGTCAAATCAAAATGACACAAAAACAGACAAACTGTGAAGCAGTTCAGAGGCAATTACCTTTGATGCCCTGTGCTGCGAAAGAAAATATGTGCACAGACAAACTCTGACTTGCTACGTGTCTCTGGGAGAGGACTTGCATATGGAGTGTATCTGTTATTTAAAGAGCAATAGAAATGACAGTCTGGGGGCTGCATGATGCTGTGCTAAGAGATGAAAAATGCAGTATATGCACACTCATTAAAATGAACAGTTCAGCCAAAAATGAACATTTTGTCATTATTTACTCCAAACCTCTATGAATTTCTACTGAGGTGCACAACAGATAAATGCTTTGTGCGTGCTTATATTAAAAAAAAGATCAATACATGGAGTCTGGCAAAAGAAAAAAAAAATCCTGCCTGAAAACTATGTATTGGCTGCCTGTGAACAACGTCTAATTTGACCCTCCCTCAAACACTGTAGCTGTAGTCCGGAAGAGTTTGGTTAATGTTGTTGAAGCGTTGAGAAGACGCTGTTTTCTGCACTTTGCATGCAGTTCCAATTCTATTGTGCATATACACACCTAAAGGATTAATAGAAACACCTGTTCAATTTCTCATTAATGCAATTATCTAATCAACCAATCACATGGCAGTTGCTTCAATCCATTTAGGGGTGTGGTCTTGGTCAAGACAATCTCCTGAACTCCAAACTGAATGTCAGAATGGGAAAGAAAGGGGATTTAACAATTTTTGAGCGTGGCATGGTTTTTGTTGCCAGATTGGCCGGTCTGAGTATTTCACAATTTTGCTCAGTTACTGGGATTTTCACACACAACCATTTCTAGGGTTTACAAAGAATGGTGTGAAAAGGGAAAAACATCCAGTATGCGGCAGTCCTGTGGGTGAAAATGCCTTGTTGATGCTAGAGGTCAGAGGAGAATGGGCCGACTGATTCAAGCTGATAGAAGAGCAACTTTGACTGAAATAACCACTCGTTACAACCGTGATATGCAGCAAAGCATTTGTGAAGCCACAACACGCACAACCTTGAGGCGGATGGGCTACAACAGCAGAAGACCCCACCGGGTACCACTCATCTCCACTACAAATAGGAAAAAGAGGCTACAATTTGCAAGCTCACCAAAATTGGACAGTTGAAGACTGAAAAAATGTTGCCTGGTCTAATTATTCTTGATTTCTGTTGAGACATTCAGATGGTAGAGTCAGAATTTGGCGTAAACAGAATTTTAAATGTGTTTAAATGCCACGGCCTACCTGAGCATTGTTTCTGACCATGTCCATCCCTTTATGACCACCATGTACCCATCCTCTGATGGCTACTTCCAGCAGGATAATGCACCATGTCACAAAGCTTGAATAATTTCAAATTGGTTTCTTGAACATGACAATGAGTTCACTGTACTAAAATGGCCCCACAGTCACCTGATCTCAACCCAATAGAGCATCTTTGGGATGTGGTGGAACGGGAGCTTCATGCCCTGGATGTGCATCCCACAAATCTCCATCAACTGCAAGATGCTATCCTATCAATATGGGCCAACATTGCTAAAGAATGCTTTCAGCAGCTTGTTGAATCAATGCCACGTAGAATTAAGGCAGTTCTGAAGGTGAAAGGAGGGTCAAACACAGTATTAGTGTGGTGTTCCTAATAATCCTTTAGGTGAGTGTATAACAGCAAATCATCGGAGATGATGTTAATGCACACCACAAAAGCATAACCATCCACTAAGTAAATTTATGTTTATATTGCAGAGCTACAAAGGAAATCAATTGCAGTGGACGGACACATTCCCTAGAGAGCCAGACGTTTCATTAGACTAATGGTGCAATAATTACTTCCCACTTGAATCCAGCAAGTTACAGAGGAAAGCTTGGAGACCAAAACAGCATGGGATGGAAAACAGGTGCTGATTTGGTGGGCTTTTGTCTACTTTTTCTATTACCATCTCCCAATTCTTCAGCTAACCTAATCCATGTGTAACACTTATTGGAAGGATGAAAATTAGTTTTGACGTGAGGCTTGGAAATGTGATCCAGAGCCAAAAGGTACAATTCTCTGAACTTCAGAGTCCAGCTGCAGGTTTTCACCATGACATCATCTCCGAATAACATCGTTTTAGTGAAATTGATTCCAGATAACCCTTGGAGTGAGTTTCCAAGGGAAACCACAACTATTGGCTTTCTCTTGTGGACTTTGATTGGAATTTACATCCAAGAATTTATTGTACACCTCTCCAGCATTCCAGAGAGCCAACAACTTTTAGCCTTTCCAGAGCAGAAGGGTCAGGCACCTATTTTTGAGGGGTTTACCAGTGGCAAAGCTCACTTGGTTCCTTATAGTCTAGACCAGATAAAATAAAAGACTTCACCAAAACTTTTTAATATCCTTGCAGTTTATTACTTAAATGTGCTCTAGGAACTTTGGCCTCCTTGTCACCATCTGTGAATGATATGCGTGATGTCGTACCAAACCTGTTTGACTTTATTTCTTCTGGAGATATTTAAAAAAATAACAATGAAAGTCAATTGTTTGGACCCCATTGTGAACTATCCTTTTAAGAATAAGCCTAGTCTAGTCATCATGCATCCTAAGTTTAAATGGACATAGCCCTTTAGGTTGAAGAGGTTTTATATGCCATCCCCAAAAACCAAAAGATCGAGTCATGTATCTACGTTCGCAATCATGCAGAAAGCTCATGCAAAATGGTATTACTCTGGAAGAACTCAAGCTCTGGTTCAGTGAACTGCAACTTCAGGCTACATTCAAATTCACCGTAGGGAATCTGAAGTCGACACAGTCTGACAGCAAGAGTGTCTAGTTGCTCAGATGGCGCTTAAATCATTTTGGATGGCCACTCCTGGCAAGCAGTAACAAAGAGAAGCAGAATATTCGAGTTCTCATATGAATTCAGACGGTCTCAATAGACATTTATTCCGAAATTTAGCAGGTTATGTGCACATTATACTCTCTTCCTGCCTCCAGTCTTAGTGTCTTCAGCATGCACTACAGCAGTAAAACAGTACAGCTGCACTGCTCAAAATAGCAATGTATAAAAAGTATTACATCTGCATATACATGATTCAAGTCAAAAATACAGTGGATTCAGGGTGTCTGGCTCCCTTTTTGCCATTGAGATCAATAAACTCCACAACTACACACACACAGGCTCTCAACGTTAACGCATGCGATTCATTAAAGCGATCAAATAATTTAACACAATTAAAGCAAATAAATTACAGAAGTATGTAAAGCTGTCATTAACATCATTTTCGTTTGTCACGCAGTTAGATGATCTTGGATGTCAGGAGCACCTGTAACCCTGGTAGGAGGAAATATCCATTCTCGAACTCTTTAACTTGATTCTGCTTCGCTGTTTGTGATCAGGCCATTTAAAGCCATTCAACTCTGGGAAAGTGTTCAGTGATCCAGTAATCAAAATCATTCAAACAGCCCAAAACTGCGCTAATGCAAAGATGGCCAGGCTGATTACACCACACATATAAGAGAGAAATGAGACTCACGGTGCAATTTTTGTGAATTTTTGGCGTCTTTGTTTGGATCTTGTTCGGTATCGCAGCTTGACATCTAAAATGAAAAACAATCTCATTGCTGTTGTTTTTTTTCTTTCCATGGGTGCTTAGGTGTGTATACATTTATTATATAATATAATTATATGTACTCCGTTTATTTGGTTATTTGATGTGAGAATCACCCATCAATGTGATTGTTTACTTTGGATATTGCAAATGATGACAAAATGAATGCATTTAATGAGATAAATGGCGGCAGGTCCAAGGCACTCAGTCAGATGTAAACAAAAGGAAAAGAATAAATTAAAAAGCTTTTATTTGGTATGACTTGTGTTGCTTTGCCCTGATGAAGACCATTGTTGGTTGAAACATGTTGGCTCTTGTATTTTTAAAAATGACGTAAGCAATACAAGCTTTTTAATTCATTCCTTCTCCTTTATTTACATCTGACTGAGTGCCTTGGACATGGACATATACAGATATACATATACATATATATATATATATATATATATATATATATATATATATATATATATATATATATATATATATATATATATATATATATATATATATATATATATATATATATATATACATATAATATAATTACACACACATGTATATATATATATATATATATATATATATATATATATATATATATATATATATAACACAGACAAATCATTTTTTTGCTGTGCTATTTAAATTTGTATTGGGAATTGTGAAATTGTACTGATAAGCTTAACACTTTCATTGATTTTATAATGCTTCTCCATACATATATAAAAAATGTATACACACACACACACACACACACACACACACACACACACACACACACACACCTTTGTGGGGATTCTCCATAGACGTAATGATTTTTATACCGTACAAACTGTACATTCTATCCCTCTACACTGCCCCTAAATCACAGGAAACATTAAATCATTCTGCATTTTTACTTTCTCAAAAAAACTCATCCTGTATGATAAGCGTTTTGAAAAGTGGGGACCGCTGGCTGGTCTAGCTTTACTATCCTTATGGGGACATTTAAACAAGGACACACCACACACACACACACACACACACACACACACACACACACACACACACACACACACACACACACACACACACACACACACACACACACACACACACACACACAAGTATCTTGAAGAAAACGATTCTGATTGGCTGATTATCTTCTGATTTACATAAGGTCATAAAAGGTGACAGTAGGTTTTATGAATAGACTCACTCTATTGTGTATTTGATCAGCTGAGGTGCCCATTATTCAAAGAGGCTGGTCAGGAAGCAAAATCCTCAAAAAAAAAAAAAAAAGGTATTATCAGCTATTCACATCTATTTTTGAAATTAAGCCTTTCAAATATAATGCCTTCAATTTAAGAACATGAATATACTTTCTTCGAATCAGAGTTTTATCACTGTCTCGAGGATGAAAGTAAAGGAAACTCATTAACAAAAGAGGTTCATTTCTCACAGAGATTTCAACAGAAACAGTCTCTGCTGCAGCACCAATCCAATATTCATCTTAAACTTTTGTTGGAGGATTATGACTAAAGTTTGACTTTTAGAAGATTAACTAGTCCAGTAGTGCAAACTGTTTGACTTGGAATTTACCTCAGATTTCAGTTCCAGGTTCTGGAGTCTAAACAAAGGTCTTAAGCATAATAGGATTGCAGGGGTAAGCAGTGCGTCACCAAAGCACACTTCAACAATGCTTTAGAGGGGAAAATGAATTACATGAGCCAAGACTTACGTAACAGCACACTAAATGAGAGGGAATGAGCTCTTCTAGATCATAACACACATTTAGACTCCTGAAAGGGATGCAGACAATCGCTGGGAGCTTAATTAGCTCAGCAAACCGACATACCTACCTAAAATCCACATTAATCCAAGAAATATTATGGAAATAAAAATATTAAAAAATCAGATTTAAACTAATGATTTAATAATTTTCAGTCCCTCCAGTTTTTCACGATTCCGAGATAGCTGAATACAACACAAAATCATCGCATTTTTCATTTCACCGCAAAATAAACACAAAAATAATTTTAAAATCACAATAAATAAATTAGAGATAGTTCAATACAATACAATACAATACAATATTTATTTATAAAGCACATTTAAAAACAACCAAGGCTGAACAAAGTTCTGTACATAGGAGAGAAGAAAATGCAGAGCAGTACAGGACAAAAGAAACAACTGAAAAAATAAAAAAAAATAAAAAAAATAAAAAGCAGTAATCCTATCAGAGGCAATAAGCATCAAAAGCAAGAGAAAACAAAAAAGTCTTTAAAGAAGATTTAAAGATGGAAACTGAAGGAGCCAGTCTGATATAGAGAGGCAGACTGTTCCAAAGTTTTGGGCCTGCAGTCGCAAAAGCACGGTCACCTCGTTTTTTAAGCCTGGATCTAGGTACGATGAGAAGACAGTGATCGCTGGATCTCAAAGTATGAGAAGGAGTGTATGGACAGAGCAAATCAGTCAGGTATTGAGGGGCCAAATTGTTAAGAGCTTTATACACAAAAAGTAAAATTTTAAAATCAATTCTGAATTTAACAGGTAGCCAATGAAGTTTGATTAAAATAGGGGTGATCGACTCATACGACTCATATTAGCTGCTGCATTTTGCACTAATTGTAGGCGAGAGAGAGAAGACTTAGATAGACCAATGTAAAGTGAATTACAGTAGTCTAGTCGTGATGTTACGAATGCGTGAGTCACTATTTGAAGATTGCTCTTAGTTAAAAACGGTTTCACTTTAGAGATTTGGCAGAGCTGAAAAAAGCATGACTTTACAACAGCACTGATCTGCTTCTCAAATTTTAAGTTGTGGTCAAACAGAAAGCCCAGATTTCTTGCGCATTTGGTTTCATACGGTGCGAGAGAACCACGCTCAGCATCAAGCACACAGTTATCCTTAGGCCCAAAGATAATTATTTCGGTTTTATTTTCGTTTAGGTTTAGAAAGTTACTTGAAAGCCAAAGTTTAAGATCACTTAAACAGGCAAACAAGGGTTGTAGACCATTTTTATCATTATGTTTTAAAGGAAAATAAATCTGAGTATCGTCAGCATACAAATGGAAGGATACATCATATGTATTAAAGATGGAAGCCAGCGGTAACAGATACAGAATAAACAATATGGGGCCGAGGATTGATCCCTGTGGGACTCAGAGGTACACTAGTGGAGGATTGATGACCAATACGGACACTAAAACATCTATTGTTCAGATAAGAGCGGGACCACTGCAAGACAACGCCTCGAAAACCCAAAGATGTCTCCAGACGTCGCAACAGGACCTCATGGTCAACTAAGTCAAATGCAGAACTCAAATCTAGGAAGACTAAGGCCATTGATTTCCCAGAGTCAGTTTCAGTGAAAATATCACTTGACACTCTTAAAAGAGCAGATTCAGTACTGTGTAGAGCTTTAAAACCAGATTGAAATGTTTCATGGAGAGAATTTGCGGATAAGTATGATTGTAGTTGAATCAGTACAACTCTCTCCAGGATCTTTGAAATAAAAGGTAGATTAGAAATAGGACGATAGTTAGAAAGAGTGGAAGGATCGAGATTAGTTTTTTTAAGATATGGCGTCACCACAGCAACTTTCAGACTGTTAGGGAAGGAACCCGTTGACAGGCATTTGTTAATTAAAAGTAACAGACCCGGTCCAACTGTGTCCATAATTTGCCTAAGGAAAAAAGGTGGAATAACGTCCTGTGGACAGATAGTGGGTTTTAAGTGACCAACAATTTCATTACATGTGTTCAGATCAATCAACTCAAACTCAGACCAGATAGATGAACATAATGGAACATCATGTGTATACACTGAGTTGGACAATTGAGATCGTAAAATTGTGATCTTATCAACAAATAACTTTGCAAAATTGTCGCAGAGAGGAGTCGAGGGCTCTAAGATGGGATGCACAGAGGGATTTAAAACAGAGTTGATAGTAGCAAAGAGAACTTGAGGTTTATGGGAATTATTAGAAATAAGTTCAGAAAAATGTTTGCATTTTGCAGACTTTGCAGCTTTCTGAAACACCTTATAGGCATTTTGCACGATTTCATACGAAACCTGCAGACAGTCCTTTTTCCATTAGCGCTCCGCCTGTCTACATGCCCGTCTAAGGGTACGTGTAGTGTCAGTGTGCCAGGGCACTGGTGCAGGCTTGTGGTTTTTGTACCTCAAAGGTGCAATAGAATTCATGATATCTGCGCAGGTGGAATTAAAAAGATTAAGATGTGCATCAGCATCCAGGTTATGGAGGGAAGAGACAGATTCTAGGCAGTTACGTACATCGTGATAGGCTGTTCAGTTCAGTTAGATAATATTATTTATTTTAAGCTGTAATGCATTGTTTTCATGAGGATACAGACGTTGTGGTGCATGCGCAGTGTGTGGTCTTTGTGAAAGCAAATCTTTCTCTCTGCGGTTATGCCTTGAGTGAATAAGATTGGGTTTGTGCATTACTGTAGGTCTTTAAAGTGAAAGCAACCTAGCCTATACCCATCAAACAACAACAACTGGACAAAACAAACAGTAGCCTATTAAACCTAAAGCACTGTTTGTGTCGGTGTCTTTATGTTGTATTTATTTGTCCTCCTATCATTTGTTTATTAGGTCTTTTTTTTAACTTGATTAATACATTATTTGAGAACTTTTTACTTATATTTAGGCAGTTGCTTATTGCTGTGATCTACTTTTCTCAGATATTTCCCACCCTAAGTGATCATGTTATTAAAGCTACATAGTACACCACTGGACTAGGCTTTTTTTATTAAGATACCAAAATAAACAGGATTTGTCTATTTCGTTTGTTCCATTGTTGTGTATGACTATTGTGCATCAAGCATCATACATTATATGATAAATGTGGTATCTAAAAAAAAAACATTGCAACATTTTTGGCAAATTTCTGGAAATTACCACCACAAAATCAGTTATTTTAATCACAAAAAACCCACAAAAAAAATCAAAACAGAATTTTCTTGTTTATTATTACTGCCACACTTTTCGATAAGGCTAGGCAAGACAATGATTTTACCACCGTTAAGTGGATTTTAAGTGTACTTGTGGTAAAAATTACTAGAATGATGATTTTCAACTGATTTGAACTTGCCTTTTGCATGCTAACATCAGTATAGCTCTCAAGGCTTTATAGAGCGGGTTTATCTGAAGCACTATCTGAATCTCTAGGATTTCAATAAATCTGAGAATGTTTCTTTAAAACATCATATCAAGAACACTGGCATCACAAAACTCCATGCAAACTAAAATACTGTGAGGAGCTTTCTGACAACATCAAGGATTTTATTCATCATGACCAGTCATGTTATAGCCTCTGTTCACGCAGGCTTTGAAATAACACAAATCAAATGTGATTCTCTAATACAAGGGCATCACAGGCTCTTTCAGCCATCTTGTAGAGTAAAAACTGACATAGTAATGGCTCACATATGGCGGAGGGGTCTCTTTTTACCAAGAAAAAAAAAAAAAAAATCTAAAAAGCTTGGCAAAGTGCATGTGAATGAGCCACCAGCTGTTTCACACCATAATTCCCCTATCAGGCATCAAGAGAAGACATTTGTGGTGAGGATGAAGCCATAATGCCCATAATAAAATGCAGAGAGGATGTTTATCACACGCAGGGTCTCAACCTTCATGCTGTGGTGGAAAGAGTCATGTCAGATTTAACAGTTTATTAAGTCTTCTTCTAATAGCACAAACCCAACACTGCAGTGTCACTGTGACATATGCTGCCTTGGCGTGCTATCGGAATGAACTCATAAATATGAGTCTCCTAGTAAAAAATTGGATGTGAAGGATCTCTCTTGATGTATTTACCACTGGAAAGCTCAGGATAATTTTGACACCCGACTTCCCGAGTTAAAGGGATAGTTCACCTAAAAAAACCTGTAAAACCTTCATTCATCTTTGATACACAAAGTAAAAAAAAATTTAAAAATAAAATCGGAGCGCTTCATGTTTTAATTTGTGTTACAAAGATGAACAAAGGTTTTACAGGTTTGGAACGACATGATGGTGAGTAATAAATCACACAAAACAAACCTTTTTGGGTGAACTATCTCTTCAACATGCCATAAACTTTAAACATGGCGGAGGGAAGACCGATCGCTGCTGTGGTGTTCTTTAATAGTTCTACTGTTTAGATGGCTTATTAGATGGCTGTCAATGGATGAGGCGATAAATATAATTTTGGATTTAATGAAATTTTCCAAGTAAATAGGCAAGAATAAACCTTGTGACCTCCATGATTCCTGTTCGTTGTGAAAACACTTGAATGTGACAAGCTCAAACACAAATTCAGAAGTGGGAAATTTCTAAAAGCATAATACACACAGACACAGTTCATTAAACTCTGGATAAATCTTCACATTTGACCATTCACGTCGGTCTTAAAGTCACCTGGAAACCAAAATTGACAATTACATTTTTATAAACAATTTTATAATAATGCACATAATTGTTTTTCATTTTATTTCACAATATTATTTATCAAAATATCTCCCTCTCTGAGCATCATCTCTTCTCTTCTAATGACGTATCTTTCATGAGATCACAGCATTGGCAGACCAGAACGATCCAATTAATACCCAAAAGTCTCTTTTCTACCTAATTCTACCCAAAATTAACTTCCAATTATAATAGAAATTGAAATTATTTTTGAATTTGGTGTCTTCTAGACTGAGAAAAGACAGAACAGTATTTTTGTCTCCAAGGACGTGAAAGCCAACAACTCCCAGAATGCACTTGCTTCGCTGCCCTATGAGGCCACTCCCAAAGCCACCGCTACTGGATCACTTGCTCACTGCAACGCCCCTACCGCTGTTCATTTAGTTCAGTTAGAGAACAGACATAATTAAAAACTGAACGTGTCTCTTCAATATATTGTGAGTGAGCTGAGCAAGTGTCACAGCACAAAGAGACATGGAGAGACGGTATATAAGCCAGCAGAGAACAGGCAACAGGGAGAGAGACACATTCTGGACACTCTTGGCTGGCTGGGACTGCAGAGAGGAGATTGTTGGTGCACAAGTTATCTGAGTTTAGTAAGCGCTGTGTGTGCATGTTTATGTTGTGTTGCAAAAGTGATCAAATAAAAGCCACGAGTGCCAGACACGCCGACCCTGCCTTCTTCCTCCTTACTTACTTACAAGAACATTTACCACATATTCCCACTAACAAAAAAAAAAAAAAAAAAATAGCACACCAGGGTGTCTAAGAACATGAAATTGTCTTGTTTTATACGAGTATAAATGTCACCAAACCAGAGAATATATTTCTGATTCTCAAAAGATTGTTGAGCTTTACAAAATAGAAAGTGTCTGTATGAAAAGAGCTAAAGCATTGAAAATCCCCATTTCCACCATCAGGGCAATAATTAAGAAGTTCCAATCAACTAAAGATGTTACAAATACCTGGAAGAGGATGTGTGTCTTTTAGGGCTGGGACAACGCGTCGATGTCATCGATGACGTCGACGCAAAAAATACGTCGACGCAAAATATGCGCGTCGATTCGTCAGACCCAAAATAAAGATGGTGGCGCCGGAGAGTAGTAGCAACCATAGATATACATAATAAAGTATATTATGTAATTAAGTCTATTATTTATTATGTATATCTATGGTAGCAACACGAGTGGCTCCTCAGACTTTCAGAAGTGCAAGGCTTGCGGGTTGGCGCGCGGCGCGCACGGAGCAAGCGCTCTTATACACAGGTGCGCATGCACGCGTTTTGTTGTCACGGCTACATAAACAAATTTCTGCACACAGGAAGACAGATGTTTAAATTAAGTTACGGTACCGACATCCAGTTATGGTGTCCCGCCTTTGTTTTACTGTCTATTAAAGTCTGCCGCGTTTAAGTTACGGTGTAGCCTGTGTACTGTCATACATGTTTTCATAATGCAGAATATTCACTCAGCGCGCTGTCAGGCAGTCTGGGGCTGCCCACGACTGTGTGCACTCGAATGCCGTGCAGCGTGAGCTCACGCATACAATCAGTAGTAACAGTTCGCAATTATATCCATATATCCTTGCTTTTCTTGTAAACCCGATAAAATCCATGGCAATGAATGTCATCGGGGATGTTTAATCCACAAGCATTCTGAGAATTATTCCTACTTGTCGTTCACATCAATCTAAAAGTTGTCCTTTTAGGCTATAGGCGATTTTCATTCAAAGATGTAAAAGTAATTGCTATGTAGCCTATTGTATCATTTTTTTGCTAGATAAAAACATTAAAAACATATTGCAATAAATAATTTCTCTGTTTAGCGTATGAATGGGCAATCCGATCCAGTCAGTGCTGTCATTAGAGTGTGATAGCCAAACTTAACCCTTGATTAACCAGCGGCACTATTTGCTATTTATTATCTTATTACAATCACATGCATTTTTACATGATTTGTTATTTGTTCTATTTTTTATATCTTTGCATTATATATGCAAATGTTTACTCATTAGAAATAATCTTATCTTGTTCATATAATTCAGTGTCACCTATCAACCTGTAAGTTTTGCTGCACAGCAATGAAGGTACTCTTTACAAGACGTATTGTGTCCTTAATAATGGCATCAGAATGCAGCCAAAGCACATGATGGTAATAAGAAGATGGCTATAATTAATTGTAAATCATCCAAAATAAATGCCATGATCATTACATTTTATACGTTACTATATTGATTTTGTAAAAGGTGATCAGCAACCAAATATTGATAATATGGAAGTTACTGCCTTTTGCCTTGGCATGACTCCACATTTTTTGCAGACAATACAAAGGCAGAGTGCAGTAACTTCAAAATAGGGTGTGTGTGTGTGTGTGTGTGTGTGTGTGTGTGTGTGTATTTTGTTATGATTTTATTGAATGCATTGTTCTTGTATAGTCTTTTACTTTGGAATTTTAAGAGCAATAAACATATATTGCAATGTTAAGGAATTAGTTTTTTTCATTCAGATAATTAAATCAACATGTATAAATTGCTATTAGGCAATTAATGGGGAGATAATCGGTAATCGAATCGAACCGTAACCGAATCGGACAGGAAAAATTAATCGTTAGATTAATCGATGCATCGAAAAAATAATCGCTAGATTAATCGTTTAAAAAATAATCGTTTATCCCAGCCCTAGTGTCTTTATTGTCTTAATGCACAGCGAGGAGGAACATTTTAGTGGCCAAAGACTTTCCAAGGATCACAGATGGAGCACAAGGAGCACAGATAGTTTAGCCTGATGTGGTCATACTCAATTCTAGTCAGAATATGAGTCTGAAACTGCTCCATTGGGCTGTGATTATGGGGCGTGTTTCAACCGAACCAGGAAAGACCTCAATTGGAAAGACCTACAACCAATCAGAGCAACGGAGAGACGCATTGTCAAATGTCAACAGAGTTCAACTACACTGTGTTGCCAAGTCCGCATTTTTTCCGGCAGGCTTTTTTCTATGTCCGCGGGTTGTAGCGACTATTATGTGATATATAGACCCATGAGTGCGAATTTTAACAGGCAACCTTACCAAAATAACACACATTTTACCCCCCAAACGTCATTTTTTCCCCGGAGAACCCCCCGAGAAGCTATTGTTTAGGCGTAGTAGTTGACGGGTAAAGTATTGCAGATCATAACTGCTTACTTATTTGTAGGTTTTACATTTGAATACATGTTAGACATGTTCAAATATTAGATTTCTTTAAATGATACATTTTAAAATATTAATAACACAACCCAACCCCCACCCCGGGCTGGGAACAACCCGCCCCACCACACATTGCTTTCGAATCTGTGGGAAACACTGCAATAATTATGGCCATCGTGTATTGGAGAGAAACAATATTTTCATAATGTGATTTACCTCCTACGTTAAATTATTTTACTTAAATTAAAGTTTTTTGGGGGGAATTTTTATGATTTAAAAAAAAAAATGATAAAAATAATAAATGATGCAAATTTATTTTTACAGCCATCTTTGATCATATTTACCAGGGGTGCCAATAATTCTGACCACAACTGTATAAAAACCTCTTGTTAACAACCAATGTCATTTACCACATTGCTGTTGCCGCATTTAAGTATATGTCCATAAGGCTATACATTATAGTGATTTTACCACAGTTAAGTAGATTGTAGGTGTATTAGTGGAAAAATCCCTATAATGTATGGCCTCAATATATGGCTTATTGCTTTATACACGACTAGGCAAAGATCTGTGGTCATCGAATTGTGAATTCACATTAATAATGAATGGTGGAAATCTCAATTAGTACTCCATCGGTAATGTGCATGTGTGCAAATGTCCAAATCAATTAACATTAGCTGTGATCTGAGACGACTGAGATTGCATGCAGAGCGGCTCAGCGGTGGAGTAATGCAGCCGTAACACTGGTGCAGCATCTGTGTTTGCCGACTATCATTGCTGAAATCTTAATTGCTGCAGCACTACTTGAAGTTGATGAAGTAACAACATTAGAGATAGTTTTCTCTAGAGACGCTGCAGATGAAAAGACAGAGATACGCGCTGACAGGGGCCGTGTTGGACCATGTGGCAAACAGAACACGGCGAAAATAAAAGAGCCTTGTAGCAATTTTCACATGCTGGGAGTAACCATATCTCAGCATTATTTTTTAAATTGAGGATATGTGAAATGAAATGACTTCAATTGATGAGGCTAATTCAATTTAATGAAACTGAAAAGGTGGATGAACGCTGCTGGGAAAATAAATGGACATAGAAACTTGAAGTGAAAAAATCAAAGGAACATTCTTACGTGAGCCGATATTGGATTGGGGCTTTAAATAAACGCTGCTTTCATTGTGCTTCTTAACTACTGAATATTAACTTTTTTTTCTGCAACATTAATGTCTATTGACTCACATTTTATCTCATGGCCAGTGTGCTTTTTATGATATTTCTTCTTACAACTGCTGATAAGATGAAAAGAAGCAATTATAGTAGAAATAAATCGTATGAATGAGTCTGCGGAAAGGTCATGGGAAAAAAAACTGCCCAGCTTGAAGCTAAACCATTTGAATTTGCTTCACATGAGGCAGCTAAAATTCATCTCTATCAACTCACTCTATATTCCCTTCCCCCCAGATTAAGTCAAGAAAACAGTTCTCCATGTCTGCTGGTAATGAGTACTTTTCTCAGTGAAGATTCATGGGCCAGACAGAAAACAAATTAAGGAAGAGCAAAAAGGGATAAAAACACCTGCCACTGTCCTTTCAAAAAAATCTCTCTGAACCTTGTTGTCCTGGGTGAACCACATAGATTATGAATATAGCTCAGAAGCCATGAGAACTATTTTTGTTTTGTTTTACTTATATGGTATTTTATGGACCAATTTGTATGATGTTAAACGGCTGATAACAAACATCCACAAACAATTTTAACATATTATTATTACTATATATTATTATTAATGCACTTATACTTAATGGTTGAAGTTTATTGTATGCTACTCTAAAAAACACACACAAAAAAAACAGTAAAGGCATTTATTAATCAGCCCTTGTTGAAAAAAAAAAAAATTAAACTAATTCAAATAAATTGTGTTCCCTTAATCATCCAATAATCTTGGGGGAACAAATCATACTTATTTTCAAAAAAAATATTAAGCAGAACTGTTGAATATAGATAATAAGCATTTGACACTGAAGACTGGAGCAACACTTCTGAAAATGTAGCTTTGCCATCATAGAAATGAATTACATTTTAAAATATATTGAAATTGAAATAAGTTATAGTGTAATACTACTTCGCAATTTTACTGTGTTTTACTGTATTATTGAACAAATAAAGGCAGTAAGCAAAAGCTTGGTAAGCATAAGCACTTTAGAAGAAATAGATGTAAAAAGCCTAAAAAGTATTTTATGCAAAAAGTATATTAAATAATTAAGGGCCATGAAACACCAAGCAGACTGTCAGTCATTGGCCAGCGCTGGGCCATCATAGTCTGCCAGGCTAGTTTCTACAGTGTGTTCCACACTTCAGCTCTAGTTGCCTCATGTCAGTGGGAGTTCACCCGATTCTGTGTGTTGAATCAGCATCAGTGTCATCAGTGTGAGAGATCACTATGATTGGCTGTTCAGTCTAATGCACATGTCAGTGGACGAGAATAAAAGTGAGCAAAGTCATGACGGCACAGACAGATTGACGGCAGCAATCAGCGCTTTGATTGATATTCAAAGCGCTTCTCTGTTTACAGCTATATATGCAATCCTAGTTTTAGTGTCCTTTTTTAATGACAAATATAAGCCCCTTTCACACTGCGATTCCGGCAAATACACGGATAATGCGACCCGGCATTTGTTCCTGGGCCGCTAGATTTGGTCCATTCACACAGCCAGCGAAATGCCGTAATATGTGCGCTTTCACACACAATGCTTAACGGTCCCGGGTCGAGTTGACACGTGACATCCGTATGTGACGTATAATGGCGAGCGATCTCAGCTTCAGCGCGGATAGTAAGGAGCTCTGTGGTCTCGACTTGTGTCCAGTTTGCGCACGTTTCTGCTTGTTTAATTTTAGTTTCTTTTGTATACGAACACTCTCTGCGTTTAAAACACCGACCAGCTCTTCTGGCACTGCAGGGTTGTATTATTGAAAAAACAAGCTCTAGGAGTCGCACGATAATTACGTACACATTGCGACATTAGTTTCGGCTTTTGTTCACACAGCGCTCGTCCCGGGTCGAATACCGCAATATTACTAGGTCCCCGACCCGGGTCGAATTCGGTAATCAATGCCGGGACGTGGTTGCTTTCACACAGAAGGCGACCCGGCAATGTTCCGGGAATATTGCGGGTCCGACGTGCAGTGTGAAAGGGGCTATAGACTATCGGTACCTACCTGCAGATATAGACAGTTATTTGCCCGACATGAGGTTTGATGTTGCATGGCATTAAAGGAACACTCCATTGCTGTTAGGAATAGGAATAGGGCTCATTCAACTTATTGTGGCCTGCGTATTCACAACAAGTTCAAATAGCGTTGCAGATTAAGACTAGGCGATTTCCTAGACAGATACTGACTTGGGATTATAATATAGGGAAGCACAGACGAAGCACTTGTGAATACGCAGGCCACAAGAAATAATTAGTTGGGTGGGGGTTTTTTTTGGGATCACTTTTACTCGGGAAATGCTAGCTGGCAACATAGGATTCAATTCATTATTCTAAGCTAAGATAGCGGCGATCCTGCCAAACTAAAAGAATGCATGCACTGAGACAAACATGCATTTGCCCACATGTAGGAAAGAAGTTGAATAAGCCATATTTCTAAAAATGGTGGAGTGTTCCTTTATTTTAGTTTAATCGAGCTCAAGCATTAAAAGCGGCAGACAATATTGTCTGCTGGCTTGGACACTAAAATAGTTATCTTTACTGTTATCATTCTTGTTGTGAATGGGCCTTAATGCAAAATACCTGCTGCTGTCCGTGTCATTGATGTTAAACAACAGACAAAATCACTTACTGCTCTCGACTAAAGAACTTTAAAAATGATGTAGTGTTTTAAAGTTTAGGGTAAATGACTATTAACAACTGATTGTTTAATTCAATATTGTGTTTTAAATTGTGCAAATAGAGTTCATCGGCTTGTTCCATTTTGGATATTCTTGAAAGTACATCTCATTATTGGGAAGATCGCACACGATTCCGATCGCGGCTCATGATTGTATGTTATAATATAATGATATAAAATTTTGGGAAGATCACCCACCCCTACTATGAAATGTACTTAAATTATTTTTGTGTTTTACAAAATATAACAACATATGAGACTGGAACAACATCAGGGTAAAAGTAATTAATGTCCGGATTTTAATTTCTTAAAAGTGTCCTCGCTTCAATCGGCTGGGAACTAGAGTTCTTCTGAAGGGGGAAAACAAAAGGACTCCGCGTGCCAAGCGATTACGGAGGAAAAGTGGCAGAAATCGGTTTGCGGCGGCTGTGTGGTCTGAAGGGAGAAATCGATTAGTTGAGCTAATAATATCATGCTCTAAAAGCCGGCCGACTCACCACGGCTCTGCTGACATACAGCTCCTTTACACGGAGTGCTTATTGATCTGCCAAGGAAGTTAAACTTCATGTGCATTGTCAGCCACACACACGCTCACGTGATGGTTGTAAAACACTCTCACATATCACAGCAGTGAATTTCAGAGACAAGTGCACGTACATTCACACTGTGTTTCCCACATAAATACAAAACTGTGCACGAGAAGCCATTATATGAAATTAGATGGCGGTAATGATTTGTGCATTTCCCAGCACTGACAGTGATCCCTCTGAATTAATGCAATAATGCCCTTGGCGTCTCGGTTGGATGGTTAGCCCGCTCTCTAGTGTGTCATTGTGGTGTTTTATCTCACACGGACACCTTGGCTGTCCCGATACTGCATCAGGGCTAGAGACAGAAAGCGGCCAATCCTGGCAGTGAACCACAAACTGACCGTTGCAAGAAAATAGCCTGTAAACAGGGGAAAGAGAGTAGGGATCAAATGCAATTTCATGCCTTCAAAGCACACTTCAAAAACCAAGAAGAGCTGTTTGGAGTCCCTGTGTCTGATAGGGAAAACGTATTTATTTTCATGATACTTGTTTGATCGAGCCATCAATAAACCAACCCTTTGAAAGAGATCCTGATTTTGCTCCAGCCATCTGCTTGAGCACTTGAGCGGCCTAAAATTTGATTGACCACTACAAAATGTAACCTACAATTGGCTATCTTTTAATTCAGAAGCGGGAGCATCAATAAAATCAGATAACCTTTTCTGCTAAAATCAAAGTGGGTAGAAAAGTCATTTTTTGGTTGTTGTTGTGGTCCAAATCGTCAGTAGCTCTTATCTTTTCAAAAGCAGGTAGATAAAGCTCAACTGAACGTTTTTAACCTTTTCCCTCCAAAAGTAAAAAATAATAATAAAAAAATAGAAAAAGAAGTTTGGCAATATTTTGGATCATTTTTATAAAATGTCTCACAGAACATTTTGGATCTAAACATTCAATATATCAAATGAAAGAACAGAGCCTATCTTAATGCATATTTTGTCACAATATGTGTCAGCACAAACGCTGCAGGAGTCAGATTACATTCATCGTGATGAATGAGCTGAATGAGCTTTCGTGATGAGAGCTGAGGTAAATGTGTCTGCACTTGTGGCATACATACACAGCGCGTGTTCAGTCTGGCGCGCATTCAGTTCATGCCTTCGGAAGCGTAACTTTTAATAGGAATTAATTTAAGAAGTTAAAGCACTTACATTGCTCAGCAGCTCCGTTTACATGAATGCCTGGAGCTGCCAGCTGAGCTGTGAGTGCGATCTCACCGCCCATGTACGGGTTGAAAACGTGGAAATAGCTCCCTCTGCAGGCTGTAGTTTTTACCCTCTGGCCAATTTTTTTTACAGATGACGCAAATTGAGGATATTTGGGATATTGGGGGGACGACACGATCTTTTGAATATACTCCAGGGTTTCTACTGATAGAAAGCCATATGCTAATCGCTCAAGTAACCCTTTAATACAGGCCTACTTCATAAAGTAAATCAAAATCAAAATGTGTCGTATATCATAAATCATTTAATTCATAATTCATTCCTCTGTCTAAAGACCTGACCCTCCTGCTGTTGATAATTAACTTTCATTTGTGAAATGTTGTGGGGTCATTCATGCATAATCGACCAACTTAATTTAACAAAACAGTCATTTCAGGGACATTTATATCGGGCTAATATTTTTTTTTCCTTCTGTGATTATGAAGGCTTTGTGAAACTGTACAGCTTTTCCAGTTTTAAAATGACATCAACTGAACAAAATCACTTCCTTCCTATACAGAGTAGGCCATACGAACATATTTTCTACCATGTAAGTATGAAAGACAATCGAGCCAATCAGAATCAGTATGGGCGGAGTGACACGTGCAGCGACACGTGACACGAGAGTTAATAGTCGAACTTGATTTAACTAGACACTAGCCATCTTGCTCAAGACACGAGAATCCAAAAAAGAAGCAATGCAACAATTAAAGACTTATATGCCAATAAACTAAGCATTTTTAAAAATACCAGAGGTTAATTCATCTGCAAAACATACAAAGTATTCAAAATGCTTTGATTTGTATGTATAACGTTTCAATGTTGAACTTCATCAAATATGGTAATTTGGTGTTTGTCATCATGTTATATTAGTCATTAAAGTAATTTATTTGTTTTCACTCTTTTTTTAGCATAAGAATAACACATAAATAACATTCTAATAACATTTATGCATTTGCCAGATGCATTTATCCAAAACAACTTACAGTACATCACATTAAAGGTATACTTTTCATAAATGTATGCTTTTCCCTGGGAATCAACCCCATTACTGTTAGAGCCATGCTATACTGTTTGAGCTACAGGAATAAAATATAACATATGGTAACACTTGAGTATGAGGAACAAGTTTACTATTAACTAGGAATTTTGCCTTCATAAACTGCTAATTTACTGCTTGTTAACAGTTAGTAATGTAGCTTCTGTAGTGTTTAAATTTAGGCATGGGGTAGGGTTAAGGGATGCAGAATAAGGCATTAATAGGTGTTTTATACGTACTAATAAACAGCCAATGCACAAGTAATATGCATGCTAACAAGCAATAGTGAGAATTAAATCCTAAAACCAAGTGTTACCATAATATTAATGAAATATATTATTACAATGTTTAAATACAATATAATATTATCAGGGAAGTCAGGCTGTGCGTCATGCAACCATAAACTGTATGCCAAACATGCACACGTCTCGAACCATTGTAGCTGCGAAAATCATCCTACTCTTATACTTAAGTTATAAAAAAGTACATTAGTTTTGAAATTAAATATTTTGCTAACATACAAATCTAATTTATTTCATTATATTATAGTAGATATTTTACCAGCGACATCCTAAAAGTGTGAAACAAAAGAATAAAAGAATAAGAACCATTTCGGGTTTTTTTTTGACGTCACAACTCAGGAGAGCCGCTAATAAAGGGTTTCAACCTGTCTGTGGTTACGCAGTTCCAAAAAAACATTTAGAATTATCTTGCAGCTACAAAGTGATTAGTCTCAAGGCATTCCCAGCTCAGGTGATTGTCTCAAAGATGCCATCAAGATGGCAATGCTAACTGAAATCTTCCTCCAGATATTATACACCTCTTCTTGTGGATTACCTCCTCATCTGAATGCAGTGAATTGTACTATGATCGGCCTCAAATCCATGTTTTGCTCCATATTGAGCGAAACAAGCTGAATTCTCTTTCTCTCATTTCACCTGATCCCAGCATCCTCCTCTCCACTCCATTGCCTCTCATACACACACACACACACACACACACACACACACACACACACACACACACACACACACACACACACACACACACACACACACACACACACGAGTGTGTTTGCTATGCCCGCCGGATGCAGACACAGACACGGAAAACTCCTGCCCCCTCCCTCATGTATTCCCCACGGCCCACGGTGCCCTGCCACTGACCTGAAGGCTGGAGATGTCTTATGGATGAAAACGCAAAAGCATCCACAACTATCGCGATGCTGGGTTGAAAACAGGGCTTCAGATTAAATTAAACTTGCCTTAGAAATGATTTACTACATTGAAAATGCCACAAACAATAGTCAAGAGCAGAAATAACATGCGACACTGTCGCTTACCAATGTTAAGGTTTCATTTAGGTATCAACTTTGTTTTAGATGTTTTGCCTCAAATCAGAAATAATGACAATTGCTGTTGTACAGTAGAGGACAGTGCAATAAAATGAACAGATATCACAGCTCAAATAATGTTGTCTTCAATTTACTGAGAAATACTCATGTTGAGATCCCTCAAATTAGAGAGACTTAGTGTCTTTAGTGACAAATCTGAGCACACGCATTTTTTTTTATTTTTTAGATCTTTTCAAAATCTTTTTTTTTTTTTCAGAAGAAACATCTGAGACACAAAAGTCACACTTGGGCAAAGTCTCAATTTGCTCTCCATTTAATCTCGCTGTGGTCTAGGAGAAACAGTTGAGATATTAGAGAGATCTCATCTGCAACTTTCTTCGCTACGGATACTGCTGCTAGAAATCATTAAGTATCAAAGTATTTTGTCTGCAAACAACATCCATATGAGACCACAATATCATTTCTTAATTTCAGAAAACAAATAAAAACATTAATACATGAGAAGAAATAAACTCTGCAAATTTGTAACACAAACTTGATTGCTCACCTCTGTTGAGAAAGCTGGTCCACATTTTCAGAAACAGTAATGTATTCAAATGACGACCGTCAAAAAAATAAAATAAAAATAAAAACTGTAAGCGTGATTCCTACAGATTGCGTGTTGCTTTGAGCAGTGCTACAATGCCTCAGTCTCGTGTTTTATAATCTATGAGAATAGTCTTTAGGATCAATGCACCCCCTCAGACACTGCTTCATTTCCCCTCTCGTTGGAATCCCAGAGTCTCTGGCATGCAAAACACACACACATATAGGTTCATACTCCCATCTGTATGAGGAGGCGGGAGAAAGAGAAAAACTGTGTCAGCCGGCTAATTACCTCGGGTCACTGATGCTCATTCATCGTAATGCGCAGACCACATGCTTTGCACCATAAGGCATAACTCAATGAGAAAACACATCATTTTTCAATCTCTCTTCTTCCTAAAGACTAGCAGGGGAAGCAGTATGATTGATGTTAAATGACTATTTCTTCATAAATGTAATGAATATGTAACAAATTTACATGGGTCAATGACAATAAATAAATAAATCTGGTTAAAAAGAAGTTTATAGAAATGTAATCATTTTCAACAATGAAATTTAATGAAATAAAATAACTAGGTTAAAAAGTAATTACAATTTCCTTAAAAACAGTTTAAACAACATAATTATATATTTTCTTAAATGTTTTCAAAATAAAAAAATCTAATTACATTTTAAACAAATAAATCAAATAATATGAATAGTTCACAAATGTCATGAGTTTTGAATCATCAATATCATTAATTATAAAATGGAAGTTATTATATTATATATTAACCTTGCCAAGTCATGCCAATATAATTCTGTCTTTTTTCTATTAATAATAGAAAAATGTTTTATAATAATATATTAATTACCAATATAACAAATCATTATTATATAAAACAGAAAAAAATAGCAATATATTATATATATATTGGTAATATATTATATATATATAAATATACATATGATTTGCTATTATTTTCTATTAATGCTCTACACACACACACACACACACACACACACACACACACACACACACACACACACACACACACACACACACACACACACACACACACACACACACACAAAACAAAACATAACTTAATGTCACAAAGTCAACACTTTAAGCAAAACTATTGCAATTTAATAAATATAATTTGTGATATAATTTCCTGTAATATGGCTTACTTTTGAAATAATACATATATATTTTTAAAGGGTTACTTCTACGATTAGCATATACCAGGTCTAGTACAAACATGACGTAAAACAATACATTTGGTTATAAGCCCATATGTACGCATGATAATTAAAAATCATTAAAAATTGCAATCTCGATGTAAACACACAAGCTACTCATTCCTAATGGCAAGGTTTTTGTTATGTCTATTAAATATCCCAGTGTGAACGCAATTCCATAGTTTAAAGATGTGGTGCTTCCCATCTAGTGTGCAAACCCCTGGGCTCCCCTTTATTTTGGTACGTTTCACGGACCACGCATTATACTATATGAATATATTAACAATAAAAACCAACAACAGCAACAACTGAAACAATGTCATAGCACTGAAAGTATCTAACAAGCAATGACAGGCCTCTGCTGATGACTGTACTAAACCAAATGACACATTCATGGCATCCCTGTCTCTCAGAAGGGGGCTTGTCACAAATCAGAATGATTGGCTATCTGAAAGCACTCGGGTAGTGAGAGAGAGAGAGAATCAGATGGACGGGCCTGCCATTGGAGGTGACAAAATGAATGGAGAAGTGGCTTGCACAACCTGACACTCGTGAGTAAACGGCCATGCTGGCTAAGATGAATGTGTGAGTATATGTCACCGGATGAGCCCCGTTACCCCACGGCTCAGAAAGCTTCAAGCAGCTGCCAAACGACATACTAACACAGCATGTAACTGAATATTTCAGCCCTGGTACACGAGCCACCAGTAATGTCACACTGGGCTATCACGGTTACATCTAGTCATCGTTTCCAATGGCTAGCATCACCTGTTTGTGTGTGTGTTAATTACAGAACAGTGACCGTGTTCCACTGATGACCGCTGGCTGAATGAGATGGATGTAAAAATAATCGTTATTTAAGCCGCAGAACTACAGAGAATTTGATGCAAAACATATTGAGTGCATGAACATGAAATGTAAGCTCTGCTCCAAAACTTTGATGTATACTGTCTCCAAGACAGCATGCTAGTGTAACTGAAATAGAAACAACTCTGTGGATCATACAAATAGCGCTTAACAGTTTAAGCACCAGGGAAACTCGACTTACAAGTGTATATATATATATATATATATATATATATATATATATATATATATATATATATATATATATATATATATATATATATATATATATATATATATATATATATATATATATATAAGACAACATATGCCCGAGAAACAAATATTTGAAAGTCTAGATCTAAAGGTCTTTTCACACGTAGGTCCTCTTTATAAAAACCAAACTCAGACTCCTTCAAGCAGACCAAGAGGTGAACCGAGTGAAAAAGGACCCAGTTCTCTTCACGTTCACACTGTCCTTGCACCTGAAGAGGTCTCA
Organism: Pseudorasbora parva; assembly: GCF_024679245.1. Taxonomy (NCBI): domain Eukaryota; kingdom Metazoa; phylum Chordata; class Actinopteri; order Cypriniformes; family Gobionidae; genus Pseudorasbora; species Pseudorasbora parva. The sequence continues at coordinate 43,190,127 of NC_090176.1, forward strand.
GATCATTTTTTTGGTCCACTTTAGTAGGAATGTGGTGAAATTAAAATTGCAATAAACAAGTGTAGGCTGTGTTGTGAACGAATAATTTGTCAGAAGAAGTAGAAAAGACGATTTGTACGGAGGCATTTGATGACCGAACTACATTGGAATTTGTGAACAGATAAAACAAGTAAGCCCAGAGTGGTTTGTGTTTAAATTGCACGTTTTTTGTGAACTGTACCATAAGATGAGATCGAACCATACCCAGACCACCTCCCGAGATGGTCTCAGCTCAGTTTGCTTTAAAGGGTTCTGAGAAAAGTTGTCAAAAAGGAAATCCTTAGCAACACATATTACTAATAATAATACAAACCCGATTCTAAAAAAGTTGGGAAACTGTACAAATTGTGAATAAAAAAAGGAATGCAATAATTTAAAAATCTCAAACTTATATTTTATTTACAATAGATTATAGATAACATATCAAATGTAAAAAAAGGTGGGACATTTTAAAATGTCATGCCAAATATTGGCTCATTTTGGATTTCATGAGAGCTACACATTCCATATACAAAACTTGGGACAGGTAGCAATAAGAGGCCGGAAAAGTTAAATGTACATTTACACCAAATTACCAAAACAGACCAATTTGCAACTTATTAGGTCAATTGGCTAGCCTGACAAGCCAGACCCACATCAAGATGTTTGGTCTGGAAACTCACCATAGACAGGAGCGCAATCCGAGGGGCGGGATAAACGGTTGTCTTTCAAAGTCCCTCTACACGCGATAGGATAGCGCTACACCAACCAGAGCAACGAAGGTTAAACAGAGCTCGCTGATAGATTAAACATTCGCCGTATCCGGTCGGCTAAACTCCGAACACATCTTCCCTTTTTAAGAATGACTTCAGTGCCGTTCTTTGTTCTTTTCTCAGAGAAAAGCTTAACTCCAAGTCTTCCAGAGTCGCGGTCAGAGCTGATTCGAAAGACCGCCGCCGTTCGCCAGTTTCTGTGTTTACTAGAAGCACGCAAACGCAACTCGGCCGTCGTCATTATGGCCCCGCCCGCCGACTCTATACATGATGTGATTGGGCCGTCCAGATTTTGAGGAATACAGCTCAGAATGGTATTGAGAGTGCCTAGACGACACTTGCGGGCAAATTACATTTGCTGCCGCTAGGGTGCGTCTAGATTTCTAGGCTATCAATTGGCAACATGATTGGGTAAAAAAGGACCTCTCAGTGGCAGTGTCTCTCAGAAGTCAAGATGGGCAAAAGATCCCAATTTCCCCCAATGCTGCAGCGTAAAATAGTGGACCAATATCAGAAAGGAGTTTCTCAGAGAAAAATTGCAGAGTTTGAAGTTATCATCATCTACAGTGAATAATATCATCCAAAGATTCTCTGTGTGTAAGGGTCAATTCCAGAAAACCATACCGGATGCCTGTGATCTTCGGGCCCTAAGATGGCACTGCATCACATACAGCAATGCTACTGTAATGGAAATCACAACATAGGCCCAGAAATACTTGTCGATGAATGTGGATCCACAATCGCCGATTCCGGCTAAAACTCTATAGGTACAAAAAGAAGCCATATCTAAACATGATCCAGAAGCGCAGGCGTTTTCTCTGGGCCAAGGCGCATGTAAAATGGACTCTGGCAAAGTGGAAAAAACTGTTCTGTGGTCAGACAAATCAAAATTTAAAGTACTTTTGGAAAACTGGGATGACAGGTCATCCGGACTAAAGAGGACAAGGACAACCCAAGTTGTTATCAGCACTGAGTTCAGAAGTCTGCATCTCTGATGGTATGGGGTTGCATGAGTGTGTGTGGCATGGGCAGCTTATGCATCTGGAAAGGCATCATCAATGCTGAAAGGTTTAAGTTCTAGAACAACATATGCTCCCATCCAGACGTCGTCTCTTTCAGAGAAGACCTTGCATTTTCCAACATGACAGATCACATACAGCATCAATTAAAAAATAATGGCTGCGTAGAAGAAGGATCCGGGCACTGAAATGGCCAGCCCTGCAGTCCAGATCTTTCACCCATAGAAAACATTTGCCGCATCATAACGAGGAAGATGCGACAAAGACTATATCTTCATGGAAGATGTTTTTTACCTAAGGACATTTTGCATGAAAGAAAAATCGATAATTTTGATCCATACAATATATTGTTAGCTATTGCCACAAACACACCCGTGTGGCTTATGACTGGTTTCATAAATGAATGTTACCATATCAGTTCAAATTATAACATCTAATCAGCTGTGATATAATTTGCTGTTATATGGTTTTGTATGTAGTTTACAATAATTGTTGTCTACAGACTTATAATATATTTCTGGTCTTAGACTGGAATTACACCCACTTCTGCTCAAGAGCTCCACACTATCTAAACAATGAACTGCCTAACAACCTAACAACTGCTCATAGACAAATCTGAGAGGAAATTATTCATGCAATCACTCTGTGAAATGCCAAGGGTAAAGCCATTAGGCTTAAATCCATTGTTAATGAAATGTCACACCTCTGGAGTGGAGTCCTGCTGTGTTCTTCTCTTCTGTATCCGTACTCTGGTCAGGCCAAGTCGCTGGGTTTCTGTGTGACAGGAGTCATACAGGAATATTGAAAGGGCCTGATGTTTACAATGCTATGGAAACCCCAATGAGAAATAATTATTTAATAAACATTCATCAACGCACACATTGGATATGGTAAACGGAAGCTCAAACATGTTTGCAAGAACCAATAAGGTTTGTTCTCGCGCGTCAAGCAACATGGTTGTGCTTGTTTATATGTTCTGACTGCTGATTAACATTTATTATTGTGTCTTTTTAGAAAATGTGGACTCAACCACTCAATTTCTATCTATTAGTTGTATGATCTCTATAAGAACTTTTTAAAGTGACAAAGTGGTAGTTACGTAGCTGTCAATGGAGGGACAGCGATTTAAAATATCTTCATTTGTGGTTTTAAAGAGATGAATGAGTTTGGAATGACATGAGAGTGAGTAATTGATTACCTCTTTTTCATTTTTGGGTTAACTAACTTGCAAAGCTGTAGAACAAAGGAGGTTTTTGTTTCTCTTGCTTTAGTTTGTGAAATGGTGCTTGCTTTTAGATGTTTAGAGACTGTGGTCACACAAAAGCAGCATCTCTCCGCAAAGCATGTTTTAGCATAATGATGCACATACATCTGAATAACATAAACAACAACAGTGAAAATAATTCAGATATCTTTTGTTTACCTCCAAACATATGGGCCCATTTTTCAACTTCAAAGGAAGAGAAAAGGCTGTTTTCGAGAACAAGGCACGGCATATTTAAAGACAAACCCACACCCAAAACTAATCCCAGGCTACTTATTTTACAATGCAGAGCATCAGGTCAGGGAGGCAAATGAAGATAAGGTGCCCACTGCATATAAACAAACAGAAAACAAGAAATTCATGCAGTATGCATGCTCTTAACAGCCTCACAGCCATGAATAACTTTTCATGCTGTGCGTGCGACCCAAACAATTTCTCTCCAGGATATATTTTGAAGGTTAATCTAAAGGAGCTGGATGGGGTGGACAAGTTCGTTTACGGACACACTGACAAATGTAAACCCACATGGAAAACAGGCCAAAGGGAAGGACATGCCATATGCTGGGAGGCGTGCACTGGCTGTCCTAGACTCATCAAGTGCCTGTTGGGTGGGTCGTCTCACCCTCTGTCTATTCGACAGAAACACGTTTGATGGCGTTTGAATAGCAAATCGTCCGTGCAGTGTTGCACTCACATGGAAAATTGGATCTGAACATTTGCATAATTTTTCTTGCTCAAACAGGAGATTTTTTTTTTTTTTTTTTGCAACTGGAGGCATTTTTTTCTTTTCTCCATTTCTCACATGTATGACCTACTTTAAACTTGTCATGATTATGCATGCTTAACAATCAGATAGTGCTTGGCCACATTAAAGACAGATATAAATGCACCTTCTAGAAGATGCGTTGCAATTAGACCACTGAATTCAATTTTGGTCAGTGACGGATTGTTGATCCATCACTGATGGAATGTTAAGAATAAGAAAGAGAAGATGAAGTAGGTGAAGAAGAAAGAAGAAGAAAAAGGATGAGGTGAAGAATGAGGAGGTGAAAAAAGATGACAAAGAAGAAGTGGGTGAAAAAGGTTAAGTAAATTAAAATGAGAAGAAGGTTAAGAACAAAAAGGTGAAAATTAAAGAAGTAGGAGAACAAAAGGTGTAGAAGAATAATGAGGCGAAGAAGGATGAGGAGGGGGTGAAGAAGACAAAGAAGGAAGAGGAGGCAAAGAAGAAGAAGAAAAGGAGGTGGGAATGAAGGAGGAATAAGTGCTGAAGAAGGAAGAGGAGGAGTTGGTGAAGAAGGAGGTGAAGGAAAAATAGAGAAGAGATAGGTGAAGAAGGAGGAGGAGAAAAAGAAGGAGGTGGTGAAGGAGAAGAAGAAGAAGGAGGAGGAGAAGAACAGTGTGAAGGAGAAGAGGTGGTGAATAAGAAAGCAGGAGGTGAAGGAGAAGCAGGAGAAGGAGGTGAAGATGAGAAGAAAAAGAAAGAGAAGGATAAGGATAAGGTGAAAATGAAGAAGAAGGTGAATGAGTCCCCCTGTAGTCATTTGTGTGTGTGTGTGTGTGTGTGTGTGTGTGTGTGTGTGTGTGTGTGTGTGTGTGTGTGTGTGTGTGTGTGTGTGTGTGTGTGTGTGTGTGTGTGTGTGTGTGTTTTGTTTTTAATGTCATAGTAGTTATATTTTCGTTTAATTTCTTTATTAAGTTCATTTAGAAAAATGTTTGAAGCAATTTTTGTTTGTTAAATTAAAGTTTATAAAGTGACGACCAAGCGACCAGCGGCCGACAGTGAGTTAACTCAACGCATTAGCCTCTCAAAACAACTCTTTTGACTCGTCTTGCTTATAATAAAATCAATAGATCTAAAACACTTCAAGCATCACAATTTTAGTTTAAACGTTTAGCCAACTTATCACCACCACACAGTAAAAAGTCATTTTAGACTAGCTGAGGCATGCTGATGCTGCTTGCACATGAAACATGCTACACAGTGTAAACAAATAAAAAATAAATGAACATGCAGGTTGTCTTACCTTACACCTCCGCAAAATTAATCTAAATCTGATCTTCAATTTGTGCACATTTAACAGATATGAGCTGCATTTTATTCATCAGCTCATTTCATGATCAAAGACCGCCACAGGAGACAGAGCGGGCTAAACACTGGTAAGATCATTTAGTCTCATTACTTTTATTGAAAATGATTGTGTTTTTGAGCATACAAGACTTACTTTTAGTTTCACTATGGCAGTTTGCGTGTTGCTTGCTTTGCTCATTTGCGGCGACGCGTGTTGAAAAGCGTCGTCTGACTACAAAATATAGCCTAGGCTATAGCCCATAACACACTCTCACACGTTTATTTTTCAACAATTTCGTAGGAGTAAAACTTACATATGTGGTTTAAATAACCAGATGCATTTATACTTGTCCAGTTTCGTCTGAAAGGCTTTCAGACTGCCTTCCGAATTGGTTTGTTTGAGTGAACGGCATTTAGGCCTACTCCTGATCATTTCACAATCGGATGGGTATCTGGTCAGAGAAAACAAATGGAGGGACCAGTTGTAAAAAGGCAATAGTCTAACTCTTGCTGCTGGTGCTGGCCGCAGACTCTAAATACTGTGCAGATACAACAAATATAAAATTATCGAGAAGCCTAAAAAAATGTTGTGTTTGAGGCGAATAAGCCTGGCCCTAGGGGCGTAACAAAGTCGGGGCCCTTCGGGCTTAGGGATGTTAACCGATGACCGTTTGACCGATGGTTGACCGTATCAACGTTAACCGATCAAAGTTGTTGGTTGTCGGTTAAAAAAAAAAAAAAGTGATCTCTAAATTAGGCTTTTATAGACAGTGGACTAAATGTTACTACAGTTAGCCATCTCATTCCAAAATCTTTTTGTGTGAAGTGAACAAATCCCTCACACTCAATTTTTCATAACTCTCCTGTTTGTACTTAATAAACCAATAAAAACATTTGGCGTGAGGTCACAACGTTTGGGTTTGCACGCTCACAAGATTTGCAAAAAGTAAACAGGCTAAAACACTCGAGGTTAGAGCCAGGGCAGACGAAAGTATGAAGCGTGCAAAGAAAAGTAGTGTGCGGGACCATTTCACTAAAAAGAACGACACAGATGTAAGTTGCAACTTGTGTGATTCAGTGCTTAAATACAGTAGTAGCACATCATCTTTCTTTATTATTGTTAGCACTACCTCGAACTAAAGCGGCGTCTCTTCAGAGCTCTCATTTTCTTAAATGACCCGCGGCAATGTTTCAAATCAGCTTCTAACGCTGGACAAATGCCTTTATTTTCAACGTGATTACCTTGTACCAAAACCATTTCGAAACTAAGGAGCCATTTGTCCTCCGATTACAAACAAGCTCCTCTGCGCCACGTTTGCGGGACACATGTTTCGCGCTGTAGAGGATTTTAAAAAAGGGACGTGAGTGGAAGGGAGGCGGCGGCACCGGGACAGTGTGCGTGTGAGAGCGGGAGGCAGAGCGGCAGAGAGATCATAGAGGGATGCGACAGAGTTGCGATATTGCAGACGCGGCCCGCGGCTGTTATTTCAAATAGTGCAGCATATTTTAAACTAATCGGTTAACCGGTTTCAGCCGGCTAATGAGGCTCGGTGGTTGGTTAAGAAAATGTTTAGTTTTCGGCATCCCTAGTCGAGCTCGGGCATAAATGCAGGGCTCTATGAGGGAAACATGATGCTCTCTCAGCTCGAATCTGAGAGACAAATTGTCCCAGGTTGAGATGAGGGCAGCGTTCAAAACATCATGTGAGAACGCCGCCTAACACCCCTGCTGCTCTAAATAATATAAATCTTTCAACAGGGACCATTAAAGTTTCATTCTGGCGATGGTCGTACCTCACGCACACGTCATGACTCATCAACTGAGACTACATCCCTGTGAGGCGACCGCATTTCACCAGACGGCAGACGACTTCGCCAAATGATTTATGACATTTATTCATCTAAAAGCTGCATAATTCAAGCAGTTTCCCTAATGAGTTTATTTACAACAAAAAAGCGAAACACATTTGTGAGAGCATTTAAAGTGAACAATTACAATTTGGGTCTAAAAACTGATGGGTTTTTTACATTAACTTCTAAATGTGGCCCATACCGCCGGTTTGAACAGATGACGTTCCTAAACTGACCTTCCTGCATAAAACACCTTACACTGACACTTTCATTAGAAGTAAACAAATAAAGTCAGGCAATGCTCGTGAAGCATGGAGGTTGGTGTCAAATTGCTTGCCGATTAATTATGAGGGCGGGAGGCAAAAAAGGGGCAACATTTAAATAATACATTCTATGTAGTCATATCTGGCCTCGGTAGTACAGGAAAGATGGAAGCCTGATCAGGACCAGGAAATGTGGTTTTGTAATTTGACTATGTATGTCAGCATCTTTCTGCAAGGCTTATGAATAATGGGAAATTTCAAGTTAAACTAACATAAATGCAAACAAATTTCATTCTGACTGTTTGCATGAGTGATAATTTAGCTCATATTTGACATGTCTAAACAAGCAACACTTCTACTGTGTTAAAGGTTAAAGGTTTGGGGTCAGTTTGGGTCTTTTTGGTTTTAAATTATTCTTTTGTTCGACAAGGATACATTAAATTGATAAGCAACAGTAAAGACATTATTGCTTGGTTTCACAGACAAGGCTTAGATTAAAGGGCACCTGTTATGCCCCGTTTTGCAAGATGTGATACAAGTATCAGGTGTCCCCAGAGTGAGCCTGTGAAGTTTCAGATCAAAATTCCTAACAGATCATTTAATATACCATTTTGAAGCCAATTTTGGGGTATAAAAAAATTAGCTGTTTTGTGTGTGTCTCATTTAAATGCAAATGAGCTGCTGCACCCTGACCCAGAGGGCAGAGCCTTCACAGCTCGTGAACACGCGAATGAAAACTAAAACACCATACAGCTGTTAAGAGGCGGGACCTGCGCTAATCTGCTGTCCAATCACAACACGGGAAGCGCTGGCCCAATCAGAACTCGTTACGTATTTCTGAAGGAGGGACTTCATAGAACAAGGAAATCATCAGGCCGTTTTTAGGACAGAGAAAACAGCGCAGTACGGATAAGTAAATTGTGTGAAAAATACTGTGTTTTTTTTACATGCAAAACATGAACTCATGTTATATTGCACACTTTAAACATAATCAAAGCTTCGAAAACACACGAAGAATGGGACCTTTAATGATCATCTCTATGGTCATGTGACATTGCAGTTCTTCATCATCATGAAATATTATCATCTGCATGCATATCACGTCTTATCACGCTCATCTGCACCCACAGCTGGATGTCAGTACATCCGAGAGTATTTTAAACTAGACTAGTTACGTGTTATTGCGATTAAATTGACAAATGCTCACGAGGTTATGTCAGAAACACACAACATTCACAAGAAATTATATCTTCACATATGTGCACGTATGCAGCAAGTAAGTTACAGAAATCCTGTGTGTATATTAGATTTGTGGAATTTTCCTCACTGGCACGACATGCTCAAAACCCGTCTTCGGCGCAATAATTCCGATCTTTCATGTATTCATACTCTTGTGTAATCGACGCCCCATCCTAAATAAATCCGTCTCTTCCGTGATACCATGAAATTTTGAATATTCCAATCTAATATGATTTCCGACCTGTAAGGTTGCCAGAATAATAATCTTACACAGTGTGTTAATAGGCCAGAGGAGAACTGGCACCCCGACTGAGTCTGGTTTCTCCCAAGGTTTATTTTTCTCCATCATGCCCTGATGGAGTTTTGGTTCCTTGCCACTGTCGCCTTTGGCTTGGCTTGCTCAGTTGGGGACACTAAAATTATGATTAAAGTTATTCAACTTATTATACAAATAAAATGTATGAATTAGGTCTTATTTAATTCTATAAACTATAATACTGATCTGCCAACATTGTCGCTATATGATAAATTAAAATAAGCTGATAACATCACTGTTTTCTCCAGTACGACTGTACAGCCAAATCTAATTTTGTCGCAATATTATCCTGTTTGACACTGTGAAGCTGCTTTGACACAATCGTGATTGTAAAAGCGCTATATAAATAAAGTTGATTGATTGATTGATAATGTTACTAAAATGAAAGCAGTGTAATATACAGTACCTACTGCTATATCTATATATAGATATATCTGTTAATATGAATCAAACAACAGAAGATCACTCAGTGCTCTTGACTGAGTCATTTTAGTAGCTTTAATAAGAACACATTTCTTACTTGAATGCTGCTGTAAACTCTTTCCCCGTCAGCGTTTTAAAAAAAAAGGTTGCCAGCCACCGCCAGGGTTTTTGAACATTTTTACAAAAATTGAATAGTCCATAGAATAGTTTGTTTTATGAATATGAGCATGCAATATATCAAAAGAAAAAGCTGACCCTCTTCTTTTGAACAACAATAACTGCACCTTCCTCATGTGTGTTTTAAGGAGATTCAGTACCCAATCAGAATTACCATGGGTAAATCAAAAATGAAGATAAATGTCAACTTTGATTGAAATTATGTGATGGAATTGAACCTCCTGATTGTTTACAAAAACCGATGCATATTCAATTTATTTAATGACAGTAGCCAGGATCAGAACTGAAAAGGTCAGACTGAAGGCAAAAACTGTGCCTTTACATCATCAAAAAGGTGTAAACTGAATTTGATCTTTTAGTGTCACTGTTATAGTACATTAAGTCACATTAAGGGTGTGTTGTATTCATTAGTAAAAGAATCATTATTCTTTAGCCTGTCGTCAGTTCACCTCCGTCTGCTGTTTGATCAGCTCTTTCATTTTAATTGTTTTACGGCGTAATTAATCTGTTTAAAATTAAGTGGTAAAACAACTTGATTTAAAATAAAACCCATATCAACAAATCCTAGATTACTGTTAAACTTTGCTTAATTCTTTATCTCACCCTAGCATTTTTCACGTTTGTTTGACATACTGACATACTGTGATTGACATACTGCAGCAGGTGCAGTATAAGGATCTTAAGTGCCCAAAACTTGGAAATGGAAATTTGACAGGCTTGAGCTGCAGTTCAATTGAGTTCTATGGCGGTTTTTCCCTCCAAGGCTCCGCGACAGTCACGTGACTGAAAACTAAAAATCGGGGAAAAACCCAGATCTATATGATGGGGAAAAACACATTTAAACCACACAGCTGTGCTGTGTACATAGCTTATGTTTGTTTTAATCTGAGGTAGTTCTGACAGAATCAGAGTAGACAGGCGTGAGCTATGATGATTCAAAGAACAGGAAGAGGGAATTTGTCTGGCTTATCCATGTCATTAGTCATTATATTTTTTGGCCACTTTATTAGTGGGAGTGTAAAGACTGGAAAGGAAATAATGGTGAAATGGAGCAGAAATTGGAAATATGACTACAAGGCTTGAACTTGAAGTCAGACATTTTATATTATGTTTACAAATATTATTCATCTTAGTTAGATAATATAAATCATCTTCACCTGCTATGAACTTTGCAGGCTATAATGATAAAAATGTCCCTTTTCAAGATGATAGCACTGCCATCTAGTGGTCATTAACGCTCTGACCACAAAAGCATGATACATGGTCACACACATGCACTTTCACAGGCACAGACTACAGAAATGTACTATGTCTATAGAGAGTAAATGAAATGCCACCTTGGCAGAAATGCTTTCGATAATCCATCAAAGTCAGCGCACAGATGTGAGGAGCGAGCTGAGCTCTTCTCTTCAACGGTCTGATCCACTGTCAGTCAACAGGACACAGCGGTAAAGCGCAGCACATCCTCCCTGCTGTAATTACATATGTCCGGCTCAGACTACAGCAAATAATGAGCAGGCTGCTTAAAGATTCAGAGCCACTGACACCGCCAGCAGCGCCAGGCAGTGTCCAACTCAAACGGGCTCAATCAATCACAAACACAGGCGCTAAACAATATGCTATATAATCTACATAACAGATAAAGTGAGCACGAGAGATTTAGGCAGGGTTCCTGCACATTTTCCATTTGAAAAATCCAGATTTTTCCACATTCTAAAATTTAAAACTCTCTATGGATTTTTCTCATAAATGGTTCATATAGCATTATATTTGGTATATTGCACTGTCATCTAATTTTTTTTATATATATATTGGTTTTCTAAAAAGTGATAACGCTTCTATGATGATAAGAAACTTAAACCTAAAACACCTTTAATGTGGTTTAGTGTTTAGTGCAGTCTGATTTTGCTCCCTTATTTATTGATGGTTTGGTTGGCGCACCACACGCACAATCAATTAGTGAAGTTGGTGTGCACTTGTCTCGTTCTACAATCACTAAAGGAACACTACACATTAGACATTCCTACATTTATATTGTAGGAAACTGAATAGGGGCATGGGAGTGCTTAGACATTTGTTATAAAATAATGTCTAATAATGTGCAAGTAATAATAAAAATAGCAATTGTCCTAAAATGTGTCATTTTCTTTATGTGCCATGTCAGTTTTTTGCAAATATTTAAAATACATTCAATATAATCTGCAATCTTGCAAATGTTTTCATTATTTTAAATGTGCTTTACGGCAATGCATGTTTTGTCCAAATTATGTATTTCCAGGAAGAAAAATTACCCTTATTATCAAAATATCTGAAAAACATCAAGGTTCTTTGGCACAGTACTAGCTAACCTATTATTTTAAATAGCAGTTGAGGCGTTTACAGATGACTGATTTAAATGCATCAGCCCCTGCAGCTCTTATTGCTGTTTATTGAAGCTCCATGGAGCACTAGAGGCGTTCCCAGAGAGAGAGAGAGAGAGAGAGAGAGAGAGAGAGAGAGAGAGAGAGAGAGAGAGAGAGAGAGAGAGAGAGAGAGAGAGAGAGAGAGAGAGAGAGAGAGAGAGAGAGAGAGAGAGAGAGAGAGAGAGAGAGAGAGAGAGAGAGAGAGAGAGAGAGAGAGAGAAAAACACGTGATGTCCCCTCACTCCCAGACATCCCTGCAGGAGCAGCAGCTGTTTGAGGCAGATCAAACATCACCTCTGCTTTTCACACACCCATAAATTAAAAAAGAAATAAAATCAAAATAAATCGCTATTGCATTCGCACAAACACACATGTGCTGATGTATGAGCTGATAAATGAAACTTGATGACACACTTACAAGCACAGACAAACTATGCACTTGCATCTCTTTATAAATTAATATCTCCTAATTTCGAGAGAAATATGGTGGCCACATAGCCTGACAAGCCAGACCCACATCAAGATGTTTGGTCTGGAAACTCACCATTGACAGGGCTCAATCCGAGGGGCGGGATAAACGGTTGTCTTTCAAACTCCCTCTGCACGCGATAGGATAGCGCTACAACCAACCAGAGCAACGAAGGTGAAACAGAGCTCCTTGATAGATTAAACATTCGCCGTATCCGGTCGGCAAAACTCTGAACACATCTTCCCTTTTTAAGAATGACTTCAGTGCCGTTCTTTGTTCTTTTCTCAGAGAAAAGCTTAACTTCAAGTCTTCCAGAGTCGCGGTCAAAGCTGATTCGAAAGACCGCCGTTCGTCAGTTTCTGTGTTTACTAGAAGCACGCAACGCAACTCGGCCATCGTCATTATGGCCCCGCCCACCAACTCTATACACGATGTGATTGGCCCGGCAAGAGTTAGGGGAATACAGCTCAGAAGGGTATTGCGAGTTGCTAGAAGACACTCGCGGGCAGATTAAATTTGCTGCCGCTAGGGTGCGTCTACATTTCTAGGCTAGTGGCCACATCCACACTGCTGCTAAATACGATTGTGAAACCCCTTCTGAGCGTTTACTCTTGTTCTGTTCACACTGACTTTGGTTGAGTTCAAACTTCATTTGATAACCAAATTCACTACAGAAAAATGCAGGTTCTGACAACTGTACATTCAATCTGAACAGAACTAAACTGAACAGATGATTGCAAATGCATTAATCTTTTGGACACTGACAGCTTATCAAAGTTTCTAGAAATTCACAGAAACAGAGGTGTGTGTCTTGATTCATTCACAATTCCACCATGCGTTCCCCCACCAGCTATAACAGCAGCTCATACATTATAGTTGACTGAGTGTCATAAACAAAGCACGCTGCCTATGTCTATTTACCAACGGTTGACAAATATTCATTTAGTGTTGGGGAGGGGAGGGGGAATCAGTTTTAAATAATGTGAAGCTGTTTAAATAATTTGAAGTTGCTTTGAAACAATCGTCATTGTAAAAGACGATTCATTTATTCATGTGAAGAAACTCAAATAGTTTCTTCACATGAATATATTTTGGGGGAAAGCATTTGTGCATTGAAAATCTGTTAAAAGGTTTGCTAAAAACTGTAGCATTAAGTCAACGGAAACATAATTATTCCAGTTTGAGCAAAACTCTCAAAACAAGCTAAGAATATAAAAACACTAAAACACGAAACACTAAAATCCAGTGCAGATGATAATTAATGAAAGAAGTCTTTTACGCTCACCAAGGCTTTATTTATTTTTGTATTTATTTTTTTGCTGTTGTTAAAAAATACAGTAAAACAGTAGTATTGTAAAATATTATGTAAGGGATAATGTACACCCAGCCGGTTGTTATCGCAGAATAAACCCCGACAGAGTGATCACTCTGAAGGGGTTTATTCTGCGATAACAACCGGCTGGGTTTACATTATCCCGCTTATTACACGGCTACTAGTCTCAAATAAATAATTATTAGACACAAAATATTGTCTTGAGATTAAATATTTTATTAGCTCTTACGCAAAGCTTCCGCGAAGAAAAACAGTTCCAACCTGCTTTAAGCCTTTATCTATTGCTGAAGATTTGCCATTGCCGACTCTGCCCGCGAGTGTCTTCTAGCAACTCTCAATACCCTTCTGAGCTGTATTCCCCTAACTCTTGCCGGGCCAATCACATCGTGTATAGAGTCGGTGGGCGGGGCCATAATGACGATGGCCGAGTTGCGTTTGCGTGCTTCTAGTAAACACAGAAACTGGCGAACGGCGGTCTTTCGAATCAGCTTTGACCGCGACTCTGGAAGACTTGGAGTAAAGCTTTTCTCCGAGAAAAAGAACGGCACTGAAGTCATTCTTAAAAAGGGAAGATGTGTTCAGAGTTTAGCCGACCGGATACGGTGAATGTTTAATCTATCAACGAGCTCTGCTTCACCTTCGTTGCTCTGGTTGGTTGTAGCACTATCCTATCGCGTGCAGAGGGAGTTTGAAAGACAACCGTTTATCCCGCCCCTCGGATTGAGCCCTGCCAATGGTGAGTTTCCAGACAAAACATCTTGATGTGGGTCTGGCTTGTCAGGCTAGCATTTAGCATGAATGTTATTAACATTTAATGCATCCTTGCTGAAGAGAATTAAGTTTTCTCAAACTTTTGTGGAGTATACATAAACAATCATGATTATATCACATTGTGACTCAAACATTTCCATATGATATCATGTGGCCAGATTCCTCTTTACTGGTCTCTAATTTCAAAAAATGCATACTCAGCTAAGATCAAACATACATTCATGCTAGGCTTGGGCGGTATCCAAATTTTGATACCGTCAAACCTCCTCCCTATTTTACCTCGGTATACGGTATTACCGTGAATAATTAAAACATTATGATGTAAGGCTCAGACAGCGTCAACAAACTGTTGGCTTGGCTTATATATATATATATATAGGCCTATATTTTTATTTTATTTCTGCCCCTGAGAAACTCTCAGCACGTTTTATGCTTACCGTTACGAGACAATTGTCAGACAATTGACATTTTTTTTTTGTGAGTCCCATGTCCACTTGATTTTTGTGGAGTTCATGCTTATTGCTTACTGTGGTTCGGGTCAAGGATGTAAGGAAGAAGGCGGGGTCGGCGTTACTGGGACTCGTCACTTTTATTACTCTTTTACTTTCAAACAAAACACGTGCTCGAGGGCACCTCAACTCATTAAACTTCACACACAGGTTTCAACACTCTGCACTGCTATCACTCTCCAGACAGGCTGCGCTCCGAGTCCCAGTCCAAACTCTCTCTCTCTCGTCTCTCTCTGCTGTGGCTTATAAGCCGTCTCTCCACGCCAACTACTGCAATCAGAGACAGGTGTTAGTCATTTGCACTTAACCCACTTACGCCCCGCTCGGCTCCGCCTCCTCTCTCCCTCTGCCGATCCCGCAAAACCACGCCTCCCCTGCCACATACCCCCACCGCCCGACTCAGGCCGGGGAGCCATCCGGCCTGCAGCCTCCCCCCCCCCCCTCCGGGAGAGGAAGTCAGCCACAGCCATCTGAGCACCCGGCCTGTGGACCACCTTGAATTTAAATGGCTGTAAAGCTAGATACCACCGGGTGATCCGCGCGTTGGTATCTTTCATGCGGTGGAGCCACTGCAGAGGGGCGTGGTCCGAACAGAGGGTGAACTCCCGCCCCAGGAGGTAGTAGCGAAGGGTGAGGACGGCCCACCTGATGGCTAAACATTCTTTCTCTATGGTGCTGTACACCGCCTCCCTCTTAGAGAGCTTACGGCTGATGTACAGCACCGGCCGTTCCTCCCCCTCCACCTCCTGGGACAGGACGGCGCCCAACCCCCTGTCCGACGCGTCGGTCTGCAGAATAAAAGGGAGAGAAAAATTAGGAGCCTGTAAGAGCGGACCACCACACAGAGCAGCCTTTATCTGGGTAAAAGCCTGCTGGCACCGCTCCGTCCACTGAACCGTATCTGGTACCTCTTTTTTAGTTAGATCAGTCAGCGGGCTAGCGAGGTCCGAATAATTAGGCACAAACCGTCTATAATATCCCGCTAGCCCCAGGAACTGTCTAACCTCCTTTTTGGTCTTGGGTCTCGGAGAAGTCGCAACTGCCGCTGTCTTATCAATTTGGGGACGCACCTGCCCATGACCCAAGTGGAAGCCCAGATACTTTACTTCTACCCGCCCAATCGCACACTTCTTCGGGTTGGCGGTTAGCCCCGCCCTCCTCAGCGACTTCAGTACAGCACGCAGATGCTGCATATGGCGCTGCCAGTCCGTACTGTAGATGATAATGTCATCTAGATAGGCAGCGGCATATGCAGCGTGCGGCCGGAGAATCCTGTCCATCAGTCGCTGGAAGGTTGCTGGGGCCCCGAACAACCCGAACGGAAGCGTGACAAATTGGTGCAATCCGAACGGCGTGGTAAAAGCGGTCTTTTCTTTAGACATTGGAGACAAGGGGATCTGCCAATATCCCTTCGTTAAGTCCAGCGTCGAATAAAAGCGAGCGGTCCCTAGCCGATCAAGCAATTCGTCCACCCTTGGCATTGGATACGCATCGAATTTTGACACCGCGTTGACTTTCCGATAATCTACACAGAATCGCACGGAGCCGTCCGTTTTGGGCACCAAAACTATCGGGCTCGCCCAATCACTGTTAGATTCTTCTATTACCCCCATGTCCAGCATCGCCTCTAATTCGTCCTGCACTACCTTCTTTTTATGTTCCGGTAGTCTATATGGCCGACTGCGAACCACCACGCCCGGCTCCGTCTCAACGTGGTGTTGGATGAGGTCAGTCCGCCCCGGTAGGGGCGAGAACACGTCGGCAAACTCGGCCTGTAGCTGTTTCACGTCAGTGAGCTGCGAGGGTGAGAGGTGATCCCCCCCCGGGGCCAGAGCGAGAGAATGAGGCTTTTGGACCGCCTCCGGCCCGAGATCCTCCTCCCCGCCCACTACCGTCGCTAGCATCACTGACTCCGCCTCTGACCATTTTTTTAAGAGGTTGAGGTGGTAGATTTGACGTGCCCCGTCCCTATCTGACCGGCTCACCTCATAGTTGAGTTCTCCGACTCGCCGCGTGACCACAAAGGGTCCTTGCCACTTTGCGAGCAATTTCGAGCTGGACGTGGGCAGCAATACAAGCACTTTATCTCCCTGTGAAAATTGTCGCAGCTTCGCACCTCTGTTGTAGAGCTGTTTCTGTCTGTCCTGAGCCTGGAGCAAATTCTCCATGGATAGCCGCCCCAACGTGTGGAGTTTTGCTCTTAGGTCCAGGACATACTGAATTTCGTTCTTACTCGCTGAAGGCCCGTCCTCCCAAGCCTCTCTAAGGACGTCCAGCACCCCCCGCGGCTGGCGCCCATAGAGCAGCTCGAAGGGGGAAAACCCCGTGGAGGCTTGGGGGACCTCGCGAACAGCGAACAACAGAGGCTCAAGCCATTTATCCCAATTCTTGGCGTCTTCGTGAACGAACTTACGAATCATGGTTTTTAACGTGCGATTAAAACGTTCCACCAGACCATCTGTCTGTGGGTGATAGACGCTGGTACGGATCGCCTTAATGCCCAATAATTCGTATAGTTCGCGGATCGTCCGTGACATAAACGCCGTGCCTTGATCGGTGAGAATCTCTTTCGGGATTCCCACCCGGGAGATTAATGAAAACAGAGCGCTCGCCACACTTTTCGCCGAAATCGTGCGGAGAGGAACTGCTTCGGGATATCGCGTTGCGTAGTCCACGAGCACCAACGCAAAGCGATGTCCCCGTGCGGACCGTTCCAATGGCCCGATGAGGTCCATACCAATTCTTTCGAAGGGGGCCTGCATTAATGGGAGAGGGCACAACGGTGCTTTTGGGGTGGCCGGTGGGTTCACCAACTGACATTCCCGACAAGACGCACACCACCGGCGTACATTCTCGTGAATGCCCGGCCAAAAGAATCGGGCCATGAGACGGTTTAATGTGGCCGTTTGACCTAAATGCCCCGCCATTGGATTAGAATGAGCCGTCTGGAAAAGCATTTCCCGGCGGCTTTTTGGTATTAACAATTGCGTTGTATCTTGCTTTGACTGGGTGTCTTGGACCACCCGATACAAGCGGTTGTTTATTACTGAGAAGTACGGATAGGAGAGCGGTTGTTCAGGGTGGACGCGGTGGCCGTCGATGGAGCGGACCTGAGCAAAGGCATTTTTGAGCGTCTCGTCCCGGGACTGTTCCAAGGGAAAGTCATCGCGCTCTGAGAAGATGGGCGGACCCATTGCGCTCGGTTCCCCTGGAACTGCCCCCGGCGGTCCCGAATCCACCTCGCCCGCCTGCGCAAGCGCTATCCTCCCACCTCCGTTCTTCCCCCAAGAGGCATCCACACATAAGTGCCCTAATAATTTATTAAACGCTGGCCAATTCGTCCCCAGAATTATGGGATGCCGGAGGCGCGGGTTAACTGCAACCTCAACACTATGCGTTTGACCCCTAAATTGGATATCCACGGGCACCAACGGATAGTCCACCACTTCCCCGTGCACACACCTCACCTTAACCATGCGGCTGTTATCCAATGCCCTAGGTGAAATCAGGCTTTGATGGATGGAGGTTTGGTTACACCCCGAATCCACCAAAGCCTGATAAGTACCCCCCTTGATACTCACGGGTATCTGGTACAGGCCAGCTTGATCGGGGGCGGCTTGTGGCGCGTCGGGGACCCGGACCAGCGTCCCCACCTCCATCATCGGACACCGATCAATAAAGTGTCCCGGGTCCCCACAGCGCCAACAAGCCGGCCCAGGCCTCCCCGCCGCCCTAGTGGCTGGAAGTGGGTCCAGCCCTTGGCGTGGAGAGAGGGACGGAGATAAGGACCCCGGGAAGGGATCGAGGCTCCCTCCTCCCCGGGCCGCCGGCCGGGGAGTCGCCGCTGTCTCGGCCGCGGGCCCCGTTCTCCACCTCGGCGCCGGCCGGGGCGGCACTCCAGCTCTGGACCTGGGAGCGGGGACAGGTTTAGAGAGAGACGGGGCGGGGTTAGGAGGAGAGAGAGAGAGAGAAGAGAGAGAGAGAGAAGCCGCTGGCAAGGGCTCGCCGACCCCGTGGCACGCCACCATCTGGTCTTCCGCCAACTGGATGGCCTGGTCCAGCGACGCCGGGCGGTGGCACTGGACCCACTGCGCGGTCTTCTTCGGAAGCCGCGCGACGAACTGCTCCAGCACCACGCGATCGATGATCCCCTCGGCGTCGCATTCTCCGGCCATCAGCCACTTGCGGCACGAGTCCCGGAGCTGGTGCGCGAAGATGAAGGGCCGGCCGGACTCTTCGAGCGCCAGTGTCCGGAACCGCTGGCGGTGCTGTTCCGGTGTCCGGCCGACCCGCTGCAGGATGGCGCGCTTGAGGTCGTCGTAGACCAGGAGGTTCTTGACTGGCAGTTGGTGGGCGGCTACCTGCGCCTCTCCCGATAGCAGGGGCAGGAGCCGCATTGGCCAGTCCTCCTTGGGCCAGTCCCGAGCGGCGGCGGACCTCTCGAAGAGGTCGATGAACGCCTCCGGGTCGTCCATCGGTCCCATCTTCGAGAGCGCGATGGTGGCGGCTGAGTCGCTGGTGGGTTTGGGACTGGCCTGAACCTCCCGGTCCATCCAGCTCCGGAACAGCTCGCGGTCCTCATGCTGGGCCTGGAGGAGCGCCTCAAATCTTTTTTGCTGCTCCTCCCTGACGGCCCGCAGATCTTGATGAGTCTCCTGGTGGAGGCCCGCGAGCGATTGCACCAGGTCCGCAAGTGGGTGGCGGGATGGAGTTTCCATGGCGGCGTGCACACTTCTTCCTCCCGGGTTTCGGCACCAGTGTGGTTCGGGTCAAGGATGTAAGGAAGAAGGCGGGGTCGGCGTTACTGGGACTCGTCACTTTTATTACTCTTTTACTTTCAAACAAAACACGTGCTCGAGGGCACCTCAACTCATTAAACTTCACACACAGGTTTCAACACTCTGCACTGCTATCACTCTCCAGACAGGCTGCGCTCCGAGTCCCAGTCCAAACTCTCTCTCTCTCGTCTCTCTCTGCTGTGGCTTATAAGCCGTCTCTCCACGCCAACTACTGCAATCAGAGACAGGTGTTAGTCATTTGCACTTAACCCACTTACGCCCCGCTCGGCTCCGCCTCCTCTCTCCCTCTGCCGATCCCGCAAAACCACGCCTCCCCTGCCACACTTACATTGCCAGCTGTGTGACAAAAGGCTTCGGCAATATTACAGCATAGTCCGAGGGTGCGCTCGGTTTTTCATCCACGCAGCAGTGAGTGGATGGTGGTTTCGGATATGCGCCCTTAGGTTCAAGGTATTTCCATCTCTCGCGGTCATCTTTTTGTTGCACAATTTGCAAATTGCCTCGTCTGTATTTACCGTCAAAACCCAAAATACTTCCAAACTGCAGAAGTTGTGTTCTTTTTCGAGACCGAATAACTCAGTGCCCGACTCGCCGTCTTTTCCCCTCTCTCTCTCTCTCTTTCTCTCTCTCTCTCTCTCTCTCTCTCTCTCTCTCTCTCTCTCATCCACGCTGTCACAACAACGCATACACATATTTAGGCATTTAATAAATAAATAGTATTTAATATGTAAATAGTTTAATTAGTTCAACTTATTAAATATTTAATAATTAATTGTTGATCAGCAATATGTAAGTTGATCTGTTTGTTTTTTTTGACGGTTTGACGGTATTGAAACTGATACCGTTGCTATTTTTAGATCCCGCGGTATACCATTTTACCGTATTACCGCCCAAGCCTAATTCATGCTTCTAATTTATATTTATGTTGCACAGATGATTATTTCATAATCATCCCCCATCACAAAGGGGATGATCATTTAGAGGATTTAAAAGTAGTTTTCACTCCCGAAACTGCCTATTGTGTATGTGGCCAAGAATTATAGCATACATCTCTTATGTTTAATAGTAGAATAGCGGCATGGTGGGAAAATCTGTGAAGAATCTGTGATTCTTTATAAGCGAAAGCACACAGATTATTTTACCAGAATTCATAAAGTCATGAAATTCGCTATGACATAGTAGACCTTCTAATAGCACAATAAGCTCTTCAAACTGAATAAAAATTTCCATTTTTCTCTGGCCGCCCCTTCAAAAGAGGCAAAAGTTTTCCCATGGAGTCCAACACAGTCTGTCTAATGTCTGTAGCCTGTATGCTACTTTTCCACCAATCTAATGAAAGTTTGGTCACCACCGCTCTGACACTGCACTGGAAGCCACAGTCTCGTCTGCCAGTCCAGCACTAACTTCTCACAGATCCTCTGCCCATCTTGCATCAATGCAACCCAAAATGTTTCCCAGGTAACATGCCAAACAAGAGAGTGTTTGTTTAAATATGAAGAGGTAACCTGGTATGCATCTGGATCCTACTCATAAACTGAATGAGCCATTAATACAGGTTCATCATCTTTTTTTAGTATCAACAGTTCCACCCACCCACCAACCAGACTGTGAACACACTGATAAACTGTCACTTACTGGTCAAGAGCAGTTGCTGCCATTCACACCAGTTACACATGCCAGCACCACCACAGTCCTGTTAAAGACACACATTATCCCTTGAAAGTCTATGTGAAAAGCATACTTCAGGGGGAAAAAATGCCATTATTTGTCAGAGACTCCCAAGAGGTTACAAAAATTATGCACAAGCCTCAGTACTGCTCCTTTTCCACCTTTTCCACAGTCAGAAATTATGCTACAGAAAGGTACCAAACAATTCCCCAATGAATGCAGGAATTTGTCTAGCATAGCCAGTCATAATGGCCAATTATTTAAAATGTTCAGCAGTGTGTGTGTGTGCGCGTGTGTGATGTATTATTTAGGTATTTTTGTATATTTTAATGATTTCTATAGGTAACACCAGAACTGTTTAGATTTTTCAATTATTTGAATCTATTGAATTCAATAGAGCTCCAGAGGTCACGTGACCCATTCTGTTTACAACGCCATTTTGGCAGGCAAGAACAGCTGGCGCCAGCATTCACGGCAACGGAGTTCACTGCGCACTTTAATTCAAAAGACATAGACTTGTACATAAAAAAACTTAATAGATCATATGGAACATATCTAGGGCTGTGACGGTGGCAGTTTTTTTTTTTTTTTTACCACGACGGTGGTCTAGGGCTGTGCCAGTGCTACAACGTTGATAATTTTGCGTTGCACTTAAACTTAGTTGAAGCTTAAATCTATGTTTAAATTAAATATTCACGGAAGCCAGCGATCAGGAGTAACAATAACAGATAGAATAGCAGACAGACTGAACTGCATCATGCTCTGGTTTTACATGATATAGAAATGTGAATACATTAACGTTATGTTAGGTTAACACGAACCAAAACAGCGCGCCGCTGCATCCACAGGTCCGTGTTGTGTATGTAAAATAAAATCAGTCATAATCAATTCTTTTTTTTTCTTCAGTATTTATTTATTGATCCTTAATTTAGTTTCAAATAGCCTTTCTTAAAGTTATACATAAAAACACTTATGTTATTCACGATTAAGTATTGGCATTATTTACATGAGGCAAAAGTAATGTTAAGAATTTACATTTACGGCATTCAATAACTTACTATGAGAAAATTATTTCCCATTTGCTTTCTCCCACTTGTTCTGGCATCCTGGTGCACATAAGCTGTCGATCATGTTGAAATAGTAAGGTTTAAATAGTCTGGTTTTAAATTATGTTATAGATACCAATGCAATTAATGTTCAGTGTTTGACAAATAGATAAACTGTGCATTTTTGAATGAACAAAATCAAAAAATATGTGCCCATGAAAATCAATTTCAGGCCCTTTAACAATAAAAACATTGCTGGCACTGGATTTCATGCACACTCTTGCCATTTCAAACAACTGAAGCACAAGAACTCAGAGCAAAGCTTGTTTTCCAAAGTGGTGTGAGTGGTCTCTGTATTGTCTAAAATTCAGAAACTGAAAGTGTATGGTTGATGATTCAAGCCCCACAAAAGATGGCCGTGTCACCGGTGTTGCCCTGAGCAAGTTTCTCTGGGGAGATTGTGCCAGGAATAATTGTGCTTCTTGCTGTACTAAATGGTAGCTTGCTTTTGAAAATAAATTGAACTAATAGTTCACTCAGAAATTAAAGGTTGTCATCATCATCATCATCATCATCAACATCATCATCATCATCATCGTCGTCATTTATTGCTGTCCCAAACCTGTAAGGACTTTTTTTTTTGTAAAATAAAAATAGTATCCTGGCCACTATTTTCGCCGTAATGAAAATGATAAGGACTGGGGCTGCAAAATCACACAAAAAAACATCATAAAAGCTTACTGAAATCAGAACTTGTGAGCTGTCACAAATCTTCTGATGTCATACAATACTTTTGCGTGATCAACAGACCAAAAACGTTATTCATTCAGTGAGTCAGTAAATTTGAACTTGAGATTGAAGATTGAACATTCGCAAAGAGCATCGCAAACTTGCGTGGTTGGAACAAAAGCTCTCGACTTGTGTTCATAAGCATAGTTTCTTGTTATTATGACTTAAAGGTCCCATGGCATGAAATTTTCATTTTAAAAACATTAACGTTTTTCGACATTAACATGAGTTCACCTAGCCTGAATATTGTCCCTAAATGGCTAGAAATTTGGATGGGTGTAAACCGAGCTCTTTCTCTGCATTGAGAACTCAGACGAGCCGATCTTGAATTCTCCTGTTATGACGTCATACCAGGAAAAGTTTCCGCCTCTTCCTCTGCTTTGCCCGCCCAGAGAATTAGTAGAGAATGGATTCAGTTTATCAGTCCCGATGTCAGCACAAGCAGTGAGCTGTGAGTAACAGTGTTCATTAATGCCTGATCTGGGATCAGTGATTTCTGATGTGTAGCTTATCTTTAAGTTCACACAGACTTACTTTCTAAATTGTTTAATACTGTCAGTCCCGCCGCTGGCCGTCTTGAATGCTTGAGTGAATCAAGCCATTGACTAAATCGATCAACTTCATGTCGTTTCTGTTAGTAGCATGAAACAAATATGTTATCTAAATGATTCAACTACATATAATGTTCGGATTAGTCGGTCTGCAGTGCGCACATGTCCAAACTGCCATTATAATGACGCTGTTAAGCTGCACAACAGAAGCTCTTACTGTATGTCAATGTCATTTGTTGTTAGCTGTGGTAAAAGCATTTTGTGAGAGAAATAATGTTGCAAAGTTCACTCGTGTTTATTCAGAGCTCTTAGATACAAACAAAATAAACTTGCACTCTCAGCAACTCGGTACAATAACAGTTTCTCAGCAATCTTTCCCCAGCTCTCCGTCTCTCTTTGGACTGACAGTGCTGCAGCTGCTGCTGCTAGCACCTTACTAAACCACGCCCCCTCCGCACACATAATCTTTTTTCAAATGCAAAGATGTCAACCAATCACAACAGTGGGTGTTTTCACTGACGTCTCACAGCAGACACGCCTCTTGAAACAGAGCATTCAAGCCAGAGGGCTAATGTCAGTATAGAAAAAAATGCCTTTTATTTCTGAATTATTAGATTTTTTGATGTAAAAACCATACTAACAATATAAGTGCACCTCAGGAAACATTATAAAATAATAATAAAAATCCATACCATGGGACCTTTAAATTATTTAAAACAATAAACTGACATTAAATTTGATCTCAAAGCAATTTATTAGCAGAAGCTTTTAATCCAGCATCTGTCTGACATCAACAATTCTATAGTGTTGCGATTTCAGGAAACATTTGGGACTTGCTAATTGATTTCTCCAACACAATGCATCGTACAATGGTAGTTATGCCAACGAGTTCAACGAGAATCTGTGATTACTCTGTGAACTGGATAAACTGATTCATTGAAAAGATCTAACTCAAAATTGGTTCATTTTCAGTGAATAATGATTTAAGTTATTTTATTCTGTTCCTTACACAAAGGAACCATATGACTTCAAAAGTCTGGAAATAAGAGTGATTATGTCGATATAGACAATTTTTGTGGTACTTTTATTAAATCTTTTTGTAATTTTGGAGCTTGACAAGACGCAAAATTGGGTTCTTTTGTGTTTGACAAAAAAAATGTAAATGATGACAGAATATTCATTTCTATGTGAAGAACATGGCTTTAATAAAAAGGACCTCTTTAAAAATGTCACAGGAAATGACAAGCTGGGCCCTCTGAGTCAAATGCTATCTCAGGGCGCATTAACATCAGAGCTGTTTACGCCTGCATGGAGGAAAGCATCAGAGGATTCTCTCCCCTGGGTTAAGGAGGTCTTACCTTGGCTGCCACTGCTGCTGAGAGAGTGTAGAGAAGTGGGAGCCGAGCTGACGCCTGCCGTGGGCAGATCTCCTTTATTCAATTGTTTGACTCTCTTGAGGTGAGATTTGCCATTGTAGTGGACCTGGGCCTGTGTGGCGGAGTGCAGCTGGATGTTGCAGACTTCACAAAGCGAGTAGAGCAGCTTCTTCTTCTCCTGCTGCATGTCTGTGTTGGCATTGTTAGGCTCCTTTACCTCCATGCAGCCTGGGATGGCGAAGCGCAGCTGTCCATTTTCTATGAGCTGGGTGGGGCTCAAGGGGGTCTTCATACCTGCAGGAGAGCAAAAGGACAAGGTTTAGAAGCATGGAAAGTGTTTAATTCGAACCAGGATTGTCGATGACTCACCTTGTGTATTCAACATCACCCCACACAGAGCTTTTTGAACACCAGGTGGGGAGAGTTTACATCCTAAAGCCACCAAGGTAGAGAAACGGAAACGTGTGTGAGTGCGGATGTCTGGAGCGCTTGTGTGGGCTACACGGGTGGCTGAATGTTCTCTTCTCCCTGAGCTCTGACTCCTCCCCTCAGTACACTCAAGCCAAGCTTCCCCACTTGTGGAGCGGGCACAGAGCTATGGACTGACCTCCTGTGCCCATCTGTTGCCTTTCCAGAGAGACCCGACTCACATACCTCATGCCCACGGAACTTACACAACCAACATGGATGGGAGGAAGACAGTCGGCCCAGGGGGCACAAGCAGCTAGGAGGGGCAGCAGACGCCTAACCAGCTATTGTGTGTCTGCGAGAGTGAAGAAATTACATAAAGCCCCCCACCCGAGTCGCGGCCTCTTAAGAACTACAATTAAATGGCCAGTGTAATGGATAGCTGCAAAAGAGGAATAATGCGCTCCGGGAAACGGTGATCTTTTTAATCTGAAAATTGCAAAAACTGCATTTCTAGTTAGTCTGCACTAATGCCACAGCTGCAGGCTTCCTGGGCTGGATGATAGAGGATAAAGAAACATAAAGATACCAATTGAGTCAGCTGTGCATTTGAGAGCATGCTGAGCATGAAATATCCATCGCTGTGCTCACGTACATGCGTTTGAGAATAGTGTGTGATGTTCTTTAAGCAAAATTAAATTTTCAATTTCTTTCTTTTCATTTTAGGATGAAATAACCAAAACACGTATGCGAGTATTAAGGCTGCACACGTCAAGTATGTTTCGGGCCCTGTCCAGTAATCCTCCTGACACTGTCTCATTAATCTCTGTGGGCAGCTGCACACTCTAATCCCTGCAGATAAACTTCCTCTAACTTCCCCTGATCTCGGGCCATCCAGCTCTCTTCCATTCCTTAACACTTTCTCAGCAATCTATTGTACTCTGAGAAAGGAAAACTGTAAGTGGAAATCCCTGATGTTAATCACTTTCTTTCAATGTTGTGAATCTATTTCTCTAACTCATAGCTATTACTTAAGCTTGAGCTTTGCTCTACTTTGCGGTAGAAATGAGGCCAGTGAGAAGTTTTTTTTTGAAGCTGCAGTGGTTTTGGTGACCTGTATTTGCAGGCAGGATTTCTAGATGTGGTGCGGTCCGTGCTTTGGGGTTTGGAGGAAGTAAACCGACTGTAATGCTCAGTTTCGCGGCTGTTCACATAACATCTGTTGGTTAAGCGGTCAAATAATCAACCAGCCAGGGTCCTGTAGTTTCCTCCAGTGCCATCTCCAACACTCCTGTGAATTTGCATTCTGTGCAAACACATGGAGTGCCAGCTTACATACTGCACAAATGCACCGTATACTGCTTTTTAAAAATAGTCCGTAAGAGCATAAGTAGGCATTATTCCACACAATAAGCATTGAGGGGGAAAAATAGTATGAAAATGACTGCTGATATTCTTTCTGGAATATCCAACGCATCGCATTGTAAGATATATTATTCAATGCAATGTCCTCTCAAGTATACTACCTATCAGGACAAATATAGTAGGTCATCATGGCATTACTGTACATGCGTACAGATATGTATTTTTTGTAAGGTACACATGCTTTATACAGAAAAAAAGCAGTAAGTTAGTATTTCGAACATAAGAAATAAGAATATTGGTGTTTATACAATCATAGTTAGTGTAATTCAAACAAAGCTTTATAGCTTTAAAATATTTAAAAATAACTTTAGGCCAATGTGGAATTGCAGACTCCAGGGAATGATCTATTCTACTGCACAGATATATTTTTGTAAAACTGCCAGCAATTAGGTATAAAAAGATTTACAATTTTAAACATCTTTTGTAAAAAACCTACAAAATACCACTAGTGATATGAATCTCTTATTCTGACTCAAAAAATGACTCATTTTTGGGTGAACTAACCATTTAAATGTATTGAAAATATCCTTAGACCTTTTAAATACTGTTCTGCGTTTCTCCCTCGTTTTGTCAGTTTGTTGTTATATAGGGTTATATTTTTAAAATGCTTATGGTGCCCTCAACTCTGTTTCTACAGAAGCGTATTGCAGTCACTTGAGAAAAAAAAGAAAAAAAAAATCGAATTTTTAACTTTTTCCGAATTAACGAGTTAATTATCTCAGAATTACAAGATAATTTTTCATGAATAAAATTGTTTTGCTCTGTTTTTCTGAATTAATGACTTAATGATCTCAGAATTATGCGAGAATTTTTAATGAATACACATTTTTTGCTCTGTTTTTCTGAATTAATGACATGATTATTTCTTGGGAAAAAATGTGTTCTGTTTTTCTGAATTAATGAGATCCCTCAAAATCCTGCTTTTCGCTTGATTGCATGGAAGTAGCCTAAACATGTCCCGCCTTTCAAGTTTAATCCGGTTTTATTTTACTTTGGGTTTGAACATTGCTGCTGTCTTAAAAAGAAATTTAAATGGTATTGTTTTTAGTGCATCAATTTTGTGCAGACACCTCAAGAATATAGTGTTTCTCCAGGATCAGTTTAACCGATATGGTATGCTTTGCGAGCCCGATCTCATGAAAATGCGCATAAATAGTATGTGTGCGTAATCTTGTGGAATGTATACGCCAAAATGAGTTTTGGCGTGCATATGGTACACGGTTTTTCGCGTGTTTATGATACGCACTTTGTGGCATATTATACGTACGAACCAAAGTATACATTCCACAACGTATAGATTCCACACGATTTCACACTCGTACTATTGATGCACGTTATCATGTGATGGTGTTAAGATGATGCATCTGACATGCATTCAGGCTGGCTACGTGCTGACACGAGACAATCAGGCAATTTTTGAAAATACTGGATCCCCATGGAATGCAATAGCAATGTCAAGCAGATCAGAATGTTCTTTTCTGCTGTCTTGAGGTCTCTGCGCAAAGTTGACGCACTAAAAACAATTCCATTTATATTACTTAAAGACAGCAGTATTTCCCAATGTCTCAAACCCAAAGTAAAATAAAACTGGGTTAAATTTGAAAGGCGGGACATGTTTACTTACATGCAATCCACCTAAAATAGAGCTCTTGCCAGGATTTTGAGGGATCTCATTAATTCAGAAAAACAGAACAAAATATAAAAAAAAAAACCTTTGTTCGGGTTACAGTATCCATCGGCAGTGCTGTCATTTTTTTTTAGACCACAAAATGAACAATGTCACTAAAGAAGTGTATTTTTGGTTGTGAGGGAAAGATAACCTTTTTCAACTTCCCAAATAACCCAGTGTTAAAATGCTGTTTCATGCATACTGAGCTTTTTACACTGTTAAAGACTTGGATTCCCATCCTAAACATAGACAAAGTTTCAAAAACTAATGTTGGACGTTTGATAGAGTATTTCTGTGTTCAAAATACTCCTTCCGGTTTCTCACAAGTTTCGGAGAGTTTTTTTCGAGTATGGCTCAGCTTGACGTTAATAGACCGGAAGGTCCTTGTATGGGCCGTACGGGCTCTTCTCCCGGTAGGGTGCGCGCGCGTGTGACTAGAGCGAGAGAGGAAATGCACGCCCATAAATACTGCTCTCAAGCTGCAGATTCAGTCGTCTGTGAACACTAATGTCGGTTATAGTCCGCGCCCCGCTCCACTTCATTCCTCCACTTTGACATTAAGCGACTTCAACGCTTCAGCACAGCATTCCGGGAAGGCAGCGCTGCATTTAAACCGATTTGAACGCAGAAATGACGGGAAGCTTCACAACATCGCTTCAGTCGCATCGCGAAGTGGATCTCCACACTCCAAGAAGTTTGTTTTTGACGGAGCGGTCCCAGCGATAAAGGTTCGGTCCTGCTTTGGAAGCAGCCGTTGAGTAAAACTGCTTCAAATGTCTGTGCTGTTGCTTACCGTCGCGTGAGTAAACATCAGTAAACGACACGATCGCATGCTTCGTCATTCAGATGCGCTAACGGACTTCATTGCTGTTCTATGTATAACGTTACACTAGTCTGACGTGCAAAACCGCTTTGCTTGCGACTGCTACGGTTTAGTCGCATAAAATAGTCCATAAACTGAATCATGTCTTCATAAACTGCGAGTAAAGACACACAAATGTTGACAGGCCACTAAATACAGTACATACCTCAGAGACGGACGTCCTGCTGCTGCTGTTTTTATTTCAGCCTCCGAATTAGATTCTGGATCATATCTATTAGCTGAGATCGTTAGCAAGGGTTTCTCCACGCTTGAGGACGTCACTGCTTTGCGCATTTGTCATTCTTTAGCTCCGCCCACACGATACGCCTCCAGGCGCTCGGTTTTTTCCGGAAAGACTCGGTACAGCCTATAATTATTTTATTAATATAATAAAACTAAAGACTTTTCGGAGATATGAAGGATGCAATACTACTCTATAGGTACTCAAGATTGACATGAGATTGACTGAAACGGAGTGTTTCACCCCCCCTTTAAGGAAACAGTGGATGCAGTTTGTTGTTCCAGAGCAACAATGGAGTTCTGCAAGTGTTTGTTTGTTCCTGGTCATGAGTCAAAACTGCAGGTGAGTGAAACTGCATCAAATGTCTATGTTGGCAATCTGCATATAATGTAAACCACACAAACCTAGTGAACTGAAAGTATCCAGGGATAATGCTATGATGTTATGCACTTGTGTATTTTTAGCTCTACTAAAAATCATATTCATAAATATGATAAATTCAAGACTCTTCAGAGATATGAATAATGCAATACTACTATATAGGTACTCAAGATGCACATGATATTGGCAAAAACTGTATCCTTATGTGTTATGTACCCTTTAAATCACATCAATGAACTAAATAAAACAGACAATGTATTTCAAATCAACAAGACAATGTAATCAAGACAACATATCATTTACCACTAAAGTTAAAAGAATGAATTACTAAACTCTACTGTACACATGCTTGGTATAATAGAAAAGCCATAAATGCATTTATCTTGAAGCAAATCACAGATCAAAGCAGTAGCCCAAGAACTATAAAACGTTATTAAAGTGACTGATCAGTGGAACTCCGTGACTTTATGAAATTGGCCTTTTGAAATTTACGAAGCGGTTCTACAGTGCGACAAGTGCAAACATTTCTCAGACATTTTCTGAAGGTCTTTCTGGAAAATGGATATTGATACCAAACAGCAAACATAAAAAGTGCTTTGACCCTGATACATCACGTGTTGTGTAGCAATTTCCAGAAAACATCATTACAGCACTCCAGTACAAAGAAATATAGACTGAAGTGGACCATTTAAAAGGGGTCAAAAGCCTTTGTTTCTTGAGCAAACATTTGATTGTTCTATGATAGTTTACCCGAGCATGAAATTATCCTTGTAAAACACAAAAAACTAAGTTTCACTTTGTAGGAGAGCAATTGCAAATTAAGATATGACACACTGAGAGGTTTAAAACAGCGTGAGAACCTTTATTGCAAATGCACTATATTAGCATGCAGAATGTGGAAGCTGAGCGTGATGCTGGCAGATCTTTGACAGATTTATGTGTTAATTTAATTGCAAATTCTTAGTAGTTATCTGTTCTCGAACATTTTGTACCCTCAATTCATTCCCAACACATCTGCATGCTTTTAACCTGTCTCTATTTCTCACTATCTCTCTTTCTACTCACAATCTACCTCTTAAAGGTCAGGTGATTACTGCATTAAAGTAAATGTGATATGAAAAGTGTCGACTTGTGGTCACGTCAGATGTATGCCTGAGGGTAAAGGTGAGATTGTCGGCTGAGGAAACCCTTGTTTTCATGTTCGAGGGAATGAAACGTGCTCCCAGCTACAACCCCCAACTATTCTCCTCCTCTAGCTTTAAGATGGAGAGCTGTGCACTCAGGCATGTCAAGTGCAATCAATGGTGAGATTCTGAGGTCAGACAACAGGAAGTTAATCAAGTGCTCACAGGTCAATGCAGTCAAGTAGGGGGTAATGCAGAGAGATGCATTCATGCAAAAAGAAAAAAGGAGGGAAAAGAAATAGAAGAAGAGAAAGAAAGAAAGAAAGGGCATAGTACTTTATATTAAACTTTTTTAATAATACAATACCTACACTAAAGCTAATAAAGAAGCCTATGATATGAATTATAAATAATATTAAATATTAATTAATTAATATGATATGAAATCTATCTACACTAAACCCCTCTTTACATGCACATGAACTTTAATGACATCCCATTCTTAATCCTTAGGGTTTCATATGGAGTTGGCCCACCCTTTGCAGCTATAACAACTTTAAGTCTTCAGGGAAGGCTTTTCCACAAGGTCTGGGAGTGTGTTTATGGAATTTTTTTTTACCATGCTTCAAGAAGCACATTAGCGAGGTCAGGCATGTTGGATGAGAAGGCCTGGCTCGCAGTCTCCGCTCTAATTCATCTCAGACTAATAAAGGTGTTCTATCGGGTTGAGGTCAGGACTCTGTGCAGGCCAGTCAAGTTTCTCCACACCAAACTTGCTCCCCCATGTCTTTATGGTCCTTGCTTTGTTCGCTGGCGCACAGCATGTTGGAACAGAAAGGGGCCATCACCAAACTGTTCCCACAGAGTTGGGAGCATGAAATTGTCCAAAATGTCTTGGAATGCTGAAGCATTAAGAGTTCCTTTCATTGGAACTAAGGGGACAAGTCCAACCCCTGAAAAACAACCCCACACCATAATCCCTCTTCCACCAAACTTTACACTTGGCAAAATGCTGTCAGACAAGTACCTTTCTCCTGCCAGCCGCCAAACCCAGACTCGTCCATTGGACTGCCACACAGAGAAGTGTGATTCGTCACTCCGGAGAAGTCTCCATTGCTGAGTCTAGTGATGGCGTGCTTTACACCACTACATTATTTATTTTTTATTATTATTATTACTCATTTTGAATAGTTTTATTAGTCTGTTAATTATAATATGTACCATTTAAATGTACTGTAAATAAATTCAAACTAAATAGGTTTTATAAAATAAAGTGATATATGTCAAATTTATCCTATTTTAAAGGTCCGGGTTTTCGCGATTCCATCTTTCAAACTTTAGTTAGTGTGAAATGTTGCTGTTATTAGAGCATAAATAATACCTGTAAAATTATAGAGCTCAAAGTTCAATGCCAAGCGAGATATTTTATTTAACAGAAGTTCCCTTTCAAAGCCTACAGCGAACGGCCGGTTTGGACTACAGCAGGAAGTGCAGGGATGTAATGACGTCACTAGAACCGTTTGTTGACTAACCCTCCGCCCACAAGAACACGCACAATAGGGGGCGTGGTCTTGTTGCTCTCCCACGTGGAGAAGAGTGCACATTCAGCGCTTGCATCTCCCCGTTATGGTAAGAGGCGGGACCTTTCCAGGCAAAGTGCGCTAAGCTGCTGTCCAATCCCAACACGGGAAGCGCTGGCCCAATCAGAACTCGTTACGTGTTTCTGAAGGAGGGACTTCATAGAACAAGGAAATCATCAGGCCGTTTTTAGGACAGAGAAAACAGCGCTGTACAGCTAAGTAAATTGTGTGAAAAATACTGTGTTTTTTTACACGCGAAACATGAACTCATGTTATATTGCACACTGTAAACATAATCAAAGCTTCGAAAACACGCGAAGAACGGGACCTTTAAAGGGAAATAATGCACTTGGACACAACTAATATGCAATTTTTTGAGCTTCAAACTAGTGAGCCTCATTCACTGCCATTAAAAAGCATCAAGATATTTATTATAACTGATTGTGCTCATCAGAAAAAAGAAAGTCATATACACCTTGGATGGCTTACGTTTGAGTAAATCTTCTGGTAGTTTTCTGGTCGGTGGGCAGGGAAACGCATGCTTATTATTCTGTAGAGGCGGTGTTTCATCAGTCAGTGACGTCAAGACGCGACCATGATCGTTTTCTGGGCCTGGTGTCTATATTCTTATATTACCATGCCCTTTTATATTTCAAAAGCTCAAGGGAAAGTTGATTTCTAAATTCATCCCCCCTTTAAAGTGAAATAATCCATTAAAAAAACTATTTTTTATGAAAACCTCAAATTTGACCACAATTGACATTTTAACACTTCTTTTGCCTGTAGCTCATAATTAGCCTGTACGCATTCAGACTCATTTTGCCAGCACGGGTCACATACATGTATATAATAAATTATTAATATAGAATATATATTATTAACCATTTGTAATATTTACATAACATTACATACTGTTACATAAAACATTACATACTGTATGTCCATACAAAAACATATAACACACACATATATTCCATGTATATATTCCAGTTCAGTGTCTATGTAGAGTAGCTATAGTCATCAACTGAAGGCGTTTCATCGATACGACAGAATTGGTGCTTCCAGTCTAGACAGTGCTGCTGATTTTAAAGGGGGGACAAACTAGTTTTTCTGCACCGTACTGAATGCACACAGGACAAACTCATCTCAAAAAAGAGAAAGTGTGAAAAAAATGAAAACCGTAAGAAGATATATCTTCTCTGTTGAGAGATACTAACATTCACAGAGGTACATCTGTGGTTCAAAAGTGAATCAGGAATCAGCACAAAACACATGTCTCAAGTATAATGGTTTGTGGCCCTTGGCAAAGAGCTTGTATGGGTGACCTCTGTGTGGGCAGGTGCTGATGAATACACTGCAGGCAATATTTAAGAGCCACAGAAGGTAAATGTTAACGCTTTGGCACCCTTAGCTCCTATAACAGTTTGGGCTTAATTACCAACTTCACCCAGATATTGAGTTCTATGCCAGGTTGTGGGAAGTTGAATAAAAATAGCAACAGTAACTAAAAACCACTGTTTGTCTAGAGACCAGAGAGGAGAGAGAGAGAGAGAGAGAGAGAGAGAGAGAGAGAGAGAGAGAGAGAGAGAGAGAGAGAGAGAGAGAGAGAGAGAGAGGAGAGAGAGAGAGAGAGAGAGAGAGAGAGAGAGAGAGAGAGAGAGAGAGAGAGAGAGAAAATTAGAGATGGATATGAAATCCACACCTGTCTCTATGGGAGCATCTTAATAAGCTCCCTAGTTCAGTAGTCATGGCACTGATCAGGGAGTAAGGGAATGATAGAAAGTACATCATACAGAAAAGTCAGGAATTACTTCAAAGCTCTCCTTGTGATCGTAAAGATGGAGAGCTCCTCGTGTCGCACCAGGTCATCCGTGCCCATTTCAAACTTACGGCCCATTACGAAACCCACAGCTAAAATCTCACAGATGGAAAGGCCGCGGACGTGTTCCTGCAGACCAATTCCGCACTAATGCCTTTCACTGGAAGCTCTTAGCAGAAACAGAAAAAGAAAATGAATGTGAAAGTTTTCCACTCTGTGTGCGTCTGTCACACACAGGGAGGGCTTGGCACGCACATGCGTAACATCTGGACAGGAAGCACTCTGTTAATGGAGGGTCGGCAGCTTACAGCAGTGTCAGGTGAGAACTGGAGTCTCAATTGCTAAGCCGTTCACAGATGTCCTCAATGTGCCTTTGACCAGGACATGCGGATATTATATAGCCATTTACATCAATCCACTATAAGCAGTTTTGTACAGAAAATACATGCAATGATAATACTGTAAGCTGAGCAGACATATGTTGGTCCATGTCTGACCTTGTGGCGTGATCTGATGTGCTCAAAAGAATATTCACTGGCCCTTGAAAGCTGACAGGTCAGACATGCAGATAGGCTGTGTTGATGGGGGTCTTTGACAATGCTGAAGTGTGTGGAAATACAAGAAGGAAATCTGCTTACAAAGGGGTCTGATATCACTGCACCTGCTCTGTCGGTTATATACAGCCGCGTTCCCGGTGAGTGACCTCTCAGATTCAGCACAGCACACAGAGAAACTAACTAAGGGGGAAAGGAACATTTCCTGCTACATTATCCATCTCAACTTCACAGCAATAACTCAATAAAGCAGAACATTCATAATTAACCTCTTATATTGGATGCTTCTACCCAAAAAGTGTTGAGAGACGGTGCTACTGATGCTTTTTTATTTCAGTACTTTTAAACTTGGTAATGGTAGTTTCAACTTCCCTAATTTTAAACCTGAGCAAGAACAGTTTGTGAAAATTCATAATTTCACCACATATATTTGATTATTCCTCTCCCAGAAGCACTGTAATGAACGGTGGTATTATGAATGAGCAGAAGAAACTAGATTTTTTTCTACAAATGTCAGATGTCTAACAAACTAACTACCTACCTGTGAAGAAACATTTTCTATGTTACAAAGTCAGTTTTAACTGGTTACATAACCTAATGTAGAAATGTTATCATTTGCCTCATATATTGGATGCAGGTTTTCGAAGAGTCAAACTTCCAGTAAGTTTGTGGTTTTTCATGTGTTTGAAAGAAATCTCATGCTTACCAAGGCTGCATTTACTTGGTCAAAAATATAGTAAATAATAATATTGTAAAATATTATTAACATTTTAAATTATTTTTCTATTTTAATACATTTTAAAATGCAATTTATTAATGTGGTTACTCCAGTCTTCAGTGTTACATGATCCTTCAGACATCATGCTAATAGTTAGATTTTTTGCTCAAGAAACATTTCACGTTTTAATATTTTGAAAACTAATTAATATTTTGCAGAAACGGAGACACATTTTTCAGGATTCTTTGAAGAATAGAGAGCTAAAAAGGCTGAAAACAGTAATTCAGACTTAAAAACAAAACGACATTGAAGAAAGATAAAATAGGTTATCACATGGACACTCACATCTACACAAACTCTTTCAGACAGACTATAAATAACGGTGATGAGACATGACTGAATTTACACTCATTACTAAAGAGATCCATGGAGAAACAAGCTGATAAAAGAGAGACAGGGAGAGTAACAAAGGAATTGAAGAAAAGATGTAAAAGAGGAGTGACAGAGATTGAGAAGAAGAAAGAGGTTCGGTGGGAAGAAGAAAAACAGAATTAGAGAAAGAGAGAATCCCTTACACTCTAAAAAAAAATGCTGGGTTGAAAATGGACAAACCCAGAAATGGGGTTGTTTGAATAGGTCCATTTACTAGGCTCAAACAACCCCATTTCTGGATTTGTCCATTTTCAACCCAGAATTGTTTTAGACTGTATGAAAGGGTACCCATGCATTTCTGCACAGCTATTCTACATTACCATTCAAAAGTTAGAGGGCGGTAAGATTTTATTTTATAAAATATTTAACCATATGCTTTAATTCAGTCAAGATGCATTAAATTGATCAAAAGTGACAGTAAAATATTGAAATATCTTCAGAACAAGAACAGAACAGATTCAAAGAATCCTGGAAGAAAAAATCCACAAAAATATTTCAACATTGAAAAGAGGAAATGTTTCTTCGCCATCAAATATAGAATTTTACAATGATTTCTAAATGATAATTTGACACTAGCCACATTTTCATTACCCTTTCATTTCCCTCAATTGCGCAAATTGAAACTGAGAACTGATTTACAGGTCCTGGCTTACATAAAACTCTATAATTCTTTAAAGAAGGCACGGTATTTTTGGAAAGAAGAAGAGACAGAGTTCTTTATTCAACTCATAAAAGACAAAAGAATTACGAGAATACTGAATTCTAAACAACAAAGAAATGCCCCAATTTTTCAAGACCTTGAAGCAGATATGACACCCAGAAACACCTCATGTGGACGCTATAAGGAGCTTTCCTTGCCATTGATGCAGGATAAACTGCTGATGTCTCTGATTAAAAATCGACTTATCGTTAGAAGAAAAAAACCGATGCTCTAGTTGCATAAAATCAGTTAATGGAAACGCAATCGTTTATAATAACAATTTTTTTATTGTCATTAAGGACATATTGTAAGTTTTGTGCAAATCAATAATGGAAACATGACTACTGATGACACTAATGTCTGTTTTGAGCTTTGTCATCACAGGACTAAATTACATTGCACAACATTACAGTTTTACTGCAGTCTTGATATGGAAGGGAATCTTATGTTGTTGGTTCATTGCAATTCAGGATCAGACTCGTGTGTGTGTCAACACGTGTGTGTGTTTACGGTTTGTGGTTATATCCACTGATTGAGCAGGTCAAGTAATAAAAAAAAATATCATTCCAATCAATTGTGGGTGGATGAGAGATAAATCATTGTGTTTGTTTGATAAAGATATTTAGCAAGCCATGTGGCCGATTCATTCTGGTTGAGGTTTCCACAGATGCTTTCAAAACAATCCCTCATGTGTACTGACAGTGGAGCTGAAGCTCATTAAATATGCAAATCTTATCCAATCCTATCCGTGGTTGTTTACTTCCAAGCCTTCAGTGCGGCACGCTTATAAAAACTGAGCGTTCCATGAAAGCCTCAGAACCAGGATAGAAAATAGACTATTACTTATTCATTATGATGTTTTTGAATGTAAATAACACACAAATGTCATAAGTTGACCTCAGACAACAGTATATATATTTTTTAAAGCCAGTTCATGGCACCTTTAAATGAATCGGTAGAATGAATTTGATGAACCCCTCATAATCATGTTACTTGGCCTAACAATTTACAGAAAGAGATACTGTTAACTAAACTTAAGATACTGAACATTAGCTATTAAAACAACTGAACTTTAAATCATTTTAGTTAACAAAAAAGGGTTTAAATTCCCAATACTACGACTGAATGTGAGATGAGTGGCTGAACACAGCAGGCCTTGGGCACCATGCTGCCAATGTGGTAGTACAACCATCACACACACACACGTAATGTTTCCATGTTTTATGGGGACATTCCAAAGGCATAATGGATTTTATACTGTACAAACTGTATTTTCTATCCCTTTACACTGCCCCTAAACCTAAACATCACAGGAAACATTCTGCATTTTTTCCTTTTTAAAAAACTCCTTCTGTATGATTTATAAGATGTTTTCCTCATGGGGACCAAAAATGTCCCCACAAGGACAAGGATTTTAGATATTGCCATCTTTGTGGGGACATTTTGTCCCCGTAACGTAGGGATTACCAGCCCACACACACACACACACACACACACACACACACACACACACACCATTTCCATGTAATCTAACCCTCTCACTGCAGACTAACTCTAAAGACAACTGACATTTCTATTTCTTATGCATCTGTTGAGCATTATTTTTGGTTAGTGCTGTCTGACTGGAAGAGATTGGAAAAGGAAAGCAGTTCGCTTCATTCTGCTTGTGGTAGCAGACAGTGCAAAAGAAGCGGACTCAAGAAAGGGGCAAAGGTAACGTCCCCTACAGGAGCCCGTCTTGGACCAACTTGTAAGGTCCAGGAGACATTGTAAACCAGATAGATATCTCAGAAAGGGGTACCTGAATTTAGAGAATCAGGCAGATAGGGATCTTTTTAATCACCATTTATTTTTATTTTTTTCTCTTTACAACTGTTTTAATTATCTTTTATTTTTTATTGTTAAACATGGTTTTCTAATTTCTTATGCATATGTTATCACCATTTTAATTAATTTCTATCTTAAGCACTTTGAATTGCCTTGATTTATGAAATGTGCTATATAAATAAACTTGCCTTGCCTTGGCTTGCCTAAAGACTTCATCTTGGTCCAAA
Source organism: Pseudorasbora parva (assembly GCF_024679245.1). Taxonomy (NCBI): domain Eukaryota; kingdom Metazoa; phylum Chordata; class Actinopteri; order Cypriniformes; family Gobionidae; genus Pseudorasbora; species Pseudorasbora parva. The sequence continues at coordinate 43,229,220 of NC_090176.1, forward strand.
GTATATTTTTATGTCTCTGTCACATACAGGAACTCAGGGAGCTGCTTGATGGTAAAGCGGAGCAATCATGTTTTCCCCCATTTTGTGACCAAGTACCGAGGCATTGGGCCGTCTGAAAATGTGTCTGGTGCGTTTGACTAATTTGGACTTCATTCTCCTGCTGTATCTGGCATGTCTGAGAAAAACAACAACATTTGTGACTGATTCATGCAATAAAATCTAAGGAGAGAGAGCAAACAAGAGGAAAGGACACTACAGCTTTGGACATATACTAATATTTGTCATGCACATGTTTCACCGTCTGAAAGGAATGCTCTTAAATAGTCCAGCCTTCAATAAACCTCTCCTGGTTCAGCTGGCACGTCCAAGAAAAACAAAAACATTCATGGGTGCTTCCTCAGAGGGAAATCTGAATGGGAAAGTGTGACATTTTCAACATTTGCAACAGAGCATGGTTAGACTCAACACCAGAAAACAGTCTTTCCAAATCAGAGGAGGTAGAAATGCATTCAGGATGTTCACGGGTAACGTACAAATGAAATTCATGACAAATTTCAATGATTTGACCTTGATTTTATGGTGACATTCAGACTGTGAAGTTCAATTCAGTTCAAGCTAACAATACAGTTTCGTAATTTCGACGCAAATTTATAGAAAGTGCTTGTTTGTGTGTTATAATTTAGGAAGTATTCTGTTATCATCCAGAGATGAGTATATTAAGTTAAAGGAATGTTCCAGGATAAATGCAAACACTGTGGATTATCATAGAAAATTACTTTGATTTTGTCAATACAAGTTTATGTTGTGTTAAACTAGGAACATTTATTTTAGAAAGTCTTTTTGTTCAATTGTTTTGTTGAAGAAAAAAACCTAAACTGAAAATGAGGTGAAATAATCCTGTTGAACGTATTTTAAACGGATTTATTTATTCTGTCAGACCTACCTCATGTCCAACTTTCTATTCATACCTCAGCGTGTGCCAACTCTCCCCACACATTAGCCACATTCACAAACTCACGCGAAGAACCGAATTCAATTCCAGGAGTTATTGGTTATTGCTTGACTGTACACAGAGAATGAAGGTATTTACCACTGACAGAGTGAACTAGCCTACAACAACCCTAGCAATCAAAACAAGAAGAAGGGGCCATCGGATGTCCATTTTCCAAAAGTTGGTATGATTCTTTAGGGTCTTCATGTAAAGTCTGTAACATACTCTGGTTAAAATTCCTCAAGATTTGCATAAAACAACACCCTTTTTACCTTGGAGTGTGTAAATTAAGGCCCTGTCAACACGGAGACGCGTTTAGCTGTATTTGTATTAATTTTGTACCGTATCAGCGTTTTGTCCACACGGATCCGGCGTTTTGAAAGCATGAATCAGATATTTTCTGAAACTGGGTCCCAGAGTGGATATATCTGAAAACGTCATTCTTTTGTTTTCGTGTGTACAGCCAATCCGTATATTTTGTGAAATGGTGATGTCATCACACTGTCCGGCACAGTGAAAGAGTTAAAGAATACAACTACGGACAGTGGGGTGTGCACCTCAATATTGCGTCTTTTACTTAACCGTACAAGCATTATTGTATGGGTAGGTTTAGGGTTGGGTTAGGTTAGGTGTAGGCACAAATAAAATATCTGTTAAGTAGAAAATGTATTTATTGTTATGTTATTGAGAGATTTTGCCCCACCTCCTACCACTGCTATACACCTTCTACCCACAACTCTTCTTCTCCGTTTAAGTGTATTTCTGTGGTAGAATTACAGCGCCACACACTGGCCTGGCATGTATACCACAACATTTTGAGTCGGTTTCAGTGATCTCATGTGTACGCAGATATATCTTTAAAAAAAAGATCGGATTGGGAGAACTCTGGCTTCGTGTGGACTAATGTTAAAAACTGAAGCCAAAATGTCCCGATCGCCCCCCAAGTGGTTGGTCCCAGTATAGCTCATAACCCCCACCCCTCCATGTATTATAATAGATGCGAGACTAACGAAGCAATCCAATTACACTTTAAATATTTTTTGCCCAAAGGTTGTTTCTGTCATTTTTGGCAGTATTTATCGCGCTGATTTCATTTGTGTTCCATTTTTTTAAATAAGTTTAGTTTTTATCATTTTGTGCTATAAAAACAGGGGGTGTGACGTCATGATTGAAAGATGAACTTGATTGCTTCTCTGAGTGAAGTTTCACTGAGGCACCAACAGACTTTTTTTCTGGATTTTCAGGAGGAGATTGGAGCTTTAGTTTTAATTTCTACAATTCCATTGTCTATTTCACACCGACATAATGACTTAAAAAGGCTTTTGATGTCATGGTTCTACTTTCTGCTCTCTATTGCATAGACTCCGGTCCCGAAGTCACTACTGTAAAGATTTGGGACCGAGACTACACAGTAGTGAGTCTGTGCAGCAGAGATGTCAGTGTCATATTCAGATGTTGGCGGCTTCACTTTTCTTCATTGGAAGGTAGTGAAGACGCGTCATCCATAATTCTGTCACGGTCTATGGTGTAGACACAAGACACGTAAAGTGCTGCGTTGGGGGACAGTATCCAACTGGCTGAGGGAGGAAATTTCCTAATATGGGACCAGGGATGTGCAGAGAGCTCTTCAGGGGCAGGGGCTCAAATGCAAAAAAAAAAGGGCAATATGTAAAATAATAATAATAATAATAATAATAATAATAATAATAATAATAATAATAATAATACATTTGGATACCATTTTATTTTTTTGCAAGAAGTCTCTTATGCTCATCAAGCCTGCATTTATTTCATCAAAAATAGTTGCCTAATATTGTGAAATATTATTATTATTTTATTATTATTAAGTATGTTAAAATAGAAAACCATTATTTTAAAGGGGGGGTGAAACACTCAGTTTCAGTCAGTGTCATGTCAATCTTGAGTACCTATAGAGTAGCATTGCATCCTGCATATCTCCGAAAAATCTTTATTTTTTTAATAATTATATAAGAAAGATGCGCTGTTCCGAGTCTTTCCGAAAAAAGCCGAGCGGGTGGGGGCGTGTCGTGTGAGCGGAGCTAAATAATGACGTGTGCAGCAGCGCGCTGCTATTGTGTTGAGTCGAGTGCGTCGTAAAGCTGTGTCATCCCTAACAGCGGGAAAAAAACTTTATTCAAAATAAAAATATGGCTTTTAATCAGATACAGCCATACATCTATGATCCGGAATCAGACCCAGAGGCTGCAGTTGAACAGGAGCAGCAGCAAAAACGACTAGAGCAGGACGTCTCTATGTGGTACAAGTTATACACTAACTATATAATATGCTTAGCGGCTTGTGTTATTTACATATTTATACTTGAATTATATCGTCGTATTTTTGTCTTTGAAGGTGTACATGTGGGAAGTGCAGTTGTGCACGTGTGTTTGTGTGTTTACGCGTGGTTTGTGTAGACAGTAAGCGGACTAAAAAAAACACAGACATTTGAAGCAGTCTCACTCACCCTTCTAACGTTGGGACTGCTCCATCATTCAGCATTAGGCGATTGGGAAAATCCGGCGTCGAGCTGGGCCTTGTTTATGAAACAGTCGGCACCGAAATGCAGCGAACAGATATAAACATTCGCGCAACTCAGTTGCTGATCCGGAAAAGCAAATTACATCCACTGTTGCCTTAACGCGGGTTTTGGGGAATCTGTGCAGGACTGTCTTGGTCTGGCAACCAAAAACGCACTTTTTTGGTGACATTGTTATGTGCACATCACCTGTCCAGCACCCTACAAGCCAGCGCTTTGATGGGCGTAGCCTGTTACTTTCGCTCTCTCCCTCTCTCTCTCTCACGCTCTTCCGGTAGAATTGTCCGTACGGCCCATACAAGGAAATTCCGCCCCCATTAACGTCAAAGGGGACGCATGATCTCAAAAAACTTGCCGAAACTTATGACTAACCGGAAGTAGTATTTTTGACAAAGAAATACTCCCATCAAACGTCCACCTTAACTTTTGAAACTTTGTCTATGTTTAGTATGGGATTCCAAGTCTTTAACAGTGTAAAAAGAGCAGTATGCATGAAACAGCATTTCACCCCCCCTTTAATAATATTTCACAACATTGCCGTTTTTGATCAAATAAATGCAGGCTTAATAAGCATAAGAAACTTCTTTCATAATGCTGCATAACTATCAAAAATGGAAATATAATAAAGTCCTTTCATATCACCATTTCGCCAGAAATTTGATTTGAAAGAACCATATATGGCTTGAGAGCCGTTTCCGAATAGACTGTGGAAAATCAGCCAGTAAAACCACAAACCGCACGCAACCCATAGAAACCCGTTATGGCAACGCCTCAGATCGACATTTTCCGACTTTTGAGCCATTCGTTACTATACTTTGTACACATTGTCATGTTATTATAAGTGAAATTTATTTTGTTTTATTTACCACAAATATTATTATTGATATTTGTCTGAGAGGGGCACTTTTGATTTATTTTGGAAAAGGGCAGGGGCTCGAGCACCCAAAGCTGCCCCCTCTGCATGTGCCTGTGTGGGACATTCCGTCAGCGGCTGTGGGTGGAGCATGAGCAATATGACATCATATTGCTCATAACATGAAAACAGCTTGTTTAGTGTTTAGGCTTTTTGAGGATTAAAAAAAGGAATGAATGGATTTTTATAGTAGTTGTAGGGTGGTTGTGTCCACACGCTGCAAAGACAAATTTATATGCAAACACCATAAGAAAGTATATTTTGCATCCAATGACCCCATTAAGATCATCACCCATCTAGATAAAAAAAAAAAAATCCCCTTCAACCAGATTCTCTATCCAGTACCAGTGCAACAAAACAACCACACCTCAGACCTTGAAACCACAGCAGTATGATACTAACATTTCCATCTTTAAAGTCCCCATTTCATTAACGTGCTGTAGCAGCAAGCAAACAGTCTGAATTTACTGTCGAAGGGAGCTGCTGCCAGCATGCATGCCCTTGCAATTGCGGTCACGTCTGCCAAAGTGTGTAACGGTATACGTGTCCAATGAGTTCTGTTTCATGACATCACCTTGATGACAGCATCATTAAACTAGTTACGAATGTCAATATTGCTAAGCTATTTGGAGCAGAAGGTGATGATGACGAAAATGCAATGGTATTGCAATGAGCAAGCTAAGAAGAAACACTTGTAGTTGAATATACATTGTATTACAGAGGCTAGATCTGCATTTGCTGAGGTAAATGGCCATGCTTGCAAGGCAGCAAAAAAAGAACAGTATTAAATATATTCAGTAGCATTTCTGGTGAATACATAACACCATTGACACAACACTTAGTATGCGTCTTGTGTTGTGAAGAAGAATCAATTCATGGGCCACACAGGATTTTGCACTCCTGTCTGAATAAAGGATCTACCAGTAATTTGTCAATAAAATTGTAATTAAATATAAAAAATAAAATAATAATTTACAGCTGATTGACAGATGAATACTCTTACATAAACCCATTGAAGAAAGGGTTACTTCATGGCTACATGGTACTGTGTTAAAGGTGCACTATGTAGTATTTTTGCAGTTAAATATCCAAAAACACTAGGCTAGTTATACATTTTGTTCAGTTGAGTACTTACAATATCCCAAATGTTTCCAACTATTTGTAAATTGTGAGAAAATTGCTATTTTATCCAAGGACCCAAGACGTGTCAGCATAGTATTTGAGGGAGTTGCCTGTCAATTGCGTCATATCTGCGTTACCCTTGGTTTTATTTGGCAGAAGCGCTCTACTCTTAGCAGTGTGAACATGCGAACGCACAGAGTAACGTCATAACATAATTTTAAACACACTTAAATGTATCTAATATGATAAAGAGAGCTGCTTTACCTTATATTCATGACTAGAAAAGCAGAAGTGCGGGGCGCCCGACAACTGTGTCCCGTCCCGTCATAATAAAAGTCCCGGTGTTTGCAAGGCGGGTATTTGTGTAACAATCGCTCCAGCAGCCGTGCTCAGCTCTACAACACTCAATCCTGCTCTGCTTCATACTACAGTAGCATTAATAACCGCATCCATGAACATGATTTCTGCTCGAGTCCTATTCTCCACTGGCTGTGAGGTGAAGACCACATGTCCCAACATACTGCGCTCAAACTTCGCGTCATCAAACTACGCCTTTGTTTTGAATAGGCGACCTTTAGTGGACGGAAAGTTGCATAGTGCACCTTTAATTCAATACCAATATTTAGATTATTAAAGGTGTCATGAACTGTTTTTTTCATGTGTTTTTTTTATACTGTTGTCTGAGGTCAACTAATGACGTTCATGTAGTTTTTACATTCAAAAACATCATAATTAATAAGTAATATGCTATTTTCTACACTTGTTTTGAGGCTGTCTTGTGAATGCTCCGCTTCACCTTCGTTGCTCTGGTTGGTTGTAGCGCTATCCTATCGCATGCAGAGGGAGTTTGAAAGAAAACCGTTTATCCTGCCCCTCTGATTGAGCCCTGCCAATGGTGAGTTTCCCCGAGTCCCAACCCAGCATCTTGATGTGGGTCTGGCTTGTCAGGCTACATATCCTCTGCTTTAAAATAAAGCAGCGTCATGCGTTCTTTAATTTTGTTTTTATATATCATAAAATAAAAAGTTTCATAAAAAGCAATATATATATTTTGAGCAAAAAGCTGAGAAAAATCACATTACTACATCTGGATCATATTCTGTACAATGATCAAAACATAGATGGAGTAGCTCGAGTCCATAAAAACCCCTAAAGTTGCACCATCCTATATCTCGTCCTGGCTTTCATTCAGTAACATTAGGTTACAGTTCATTTATATGCTGTTTATTGTTAATAATTGCATTATTTTTCATATGCATCTGCTTACATAGAAGATTGCTCGTTTGAGATGCACCCCTACCTTATAACAGTGATAACACAGGAAGCTGTAAATAAAACTTGTCATTTGGCAGGGAAGCATTTTCTCAAAAATGACGTGTTAACTAGGAAAGAGTTAACTAAAGAAATGTGATTAACCAATCACAATTCAAATGCCTATTGGTAGTTGCAGCATGAGTGAGCAGCTTGAGAAATGTTCTCTCAAGTCACTGGACATATCCACATCCTGTTGTCAATTAACTTTAAATGGAGTCTGTAAATTTACTTTGGGCCGAATTAAGTAGAATAAAATTGTAATGTTTGAGTCCTCGCAAGTGCTGTAATGAACAAGTAAAAGAGAAAAAGTAAATAACAGATATGCTAATAGCTTACTCATGTTTATTTGGCCACACATCAGAGTATAGTAGCGTGGCTGCTCTGCCAAAGTGCCTGACACAGGTCAAGGTTATTGCATTTAGCCCAGAAGCTCACAGTCTGCTTAAGACAGGAGAAGAACGTGATGCCGTTACAGATGAATAAGAGCCACATATGCTCTATGAGCAAGAAAAATGAGAAAAGACTCTACCTGACAGTTCATCGCCTGACAGAACCAGGCTGTCAACTCTCTCACTAAGCCAAAGGAGGAGAAAAATGTCTCCTTTTGCCCTTCAGTGTGAAGAAAAACCTCACCATCTGAAAGCATGCAAGGAGACGGCTCAGAGGAGCATTAATGACACTCCCTGTCACTGGGGTTCGAGAACCGGGGGGTAAAGCGAGGAGGAAAGACACGTGCACGCATGTACACATGCATCAACAAAGACACAAAACTCACAATACGGGATCACAGAGTCATGGAAAACCTGGAAATATCAACCTGGACACAATCATGAAGTGGAACAAATTTTATTGGATATTTCAAACTTTTTTTAACAAATCGAAAACTGAAAAATTGGGCGTGCAAAATTATTCGGCCTCTTTACTTTCAGTGCAGCAAACTCTCTCCAGACGTTCAGTGAGGCTCTCTGAATGATCCAATGTTGACCTAAATGACTAATGATGATAAATAGAATCCACATGTGTGTAATCAAGTCTCCTTATAAATGCACCTGCACTGTGATAGTCTCAGAGGTCCGTTTAAAGTGCAGAGAGCATCATGAAGAACAAGGAACACACCAGGCAGGTCCGAGATACTGTTGTGGAGAAGTTTAAAGCCGGATTTGGATACAAAAAAATCTCCCAAGCTTTAAACATCCCAAGGAGCACTGTGTAAGTGATAATATTGAAATGGAAGGAGTATCAGACTACTGCAAATCTACCAAGACCTGGCCGTCCCTTTCCCCTTTCCTTTTTAAACTTTCAGCTCATACAAGGAGAAGACTGATCAGAGATGCAGCCAAGAGGCCCATGATCACTCTGGATGAACTGCAGAGATCTACAGCTGAGGTGGGAGACAACAATCAGTCGTATACTGCACAAATCTGGCCTTTCTGGAAGAGTGGCAAGAAGAAAAAAAGTGTTGTTTAAAGTTTGCCACAAGCCACCTGGGAGACTCTCCAAACATGTGGAAGAAGGTGCTCTGGTCAGATGAAACCAAAATTGAACTTTTTTGGCAACAATGCAAAACATTATGTTTGGCATGAAAGCAACACAGCACATCACCCTGAACACACCATCCCCACTGTCAAACATGGTAGTGGCAGCATCATGGTTTGGGCCTGCTTTTCTTCAGCAGGGACAGGGCATATGGTTAAAATTGATGGGAAGATGGATGGAGCCAAATACAGGACCATTCTGGAAGAAAACCTGATGGAGTCTGCAAAAGACCTGAGACTGGGACGGAGATTTGTCTTCCAACAAGACAATGATCCAAAACATAAAGCAAAATCTACAATGGAATGATTAAAAAATAAACATATCCAGGTGTTAGAATGGCCAAGTCAAAGTCCAGACCTGAATCCAATCGAGAATCTGTGGAAAGAACTGAAAACTGCTGCTCACAAACGCTCTCCATCCAACCTCACTCAGCTCGAGCTGTTCTGCAAGGAGGAATGGGCAAAAATTTCAGTCTCTCGATGTGCAAAACTGATAGAGACATACCCCAAGCGACTTACAGCTGTAAACGCAGCAAAAGGTGGCGCTACAAAGCATTAACTTAAGGGGGCAGAATAATTTTGCAAGGCACTGTATTAAATATATTTTTCTGGTCACCAGCAAACTAATTATTAATCAAAATAATTTGTTACATTTATGGAGCAATTTTCTGGTTACTCAAAGCACTTTATTTATGGAAGGGGGCGGGGAAGGGGTAGTCTCCTCAACCACCACCAATGTGCAGTAGGGCTGCACGACTAACCACAATTAACCTGAAATTGCGATTTGGCTTAGTGCAATTATGAAATCTCGACTTTTTTTTTGCGCAGCTTGTCGTGAAGCACAACTATGATCAGTTGTAAAGGCTGTTTCATCTGAAAGCACTGCGAGTTTGAGTTGTTTATAACATGCATTTGGCAAAGCAACATGCGTCAAACATCTTTCCAAACATTTTATGTTTTTACTCCAAATTCACTTCATAAACAACAGTTGAACATCCTTCTGTGAGTTTATGTGGCTTCTTTCACAGAATAAGGCACACAACATATTTCATAGTATTCTATACAGTGATAAAGGCTATGTCGGTTAGCATTAAAGTATAAATATAAAGTGAGGAAAATAAGTATTTGAACACCCTGCTATTTTGCAAGTTCTCCCACTTGGAAATCATGGAGGGGTCTGAAAATGTCGTCGTAGGTGCATGTCCACTGTGAGAGACATAATCTAAAAAAAATCCCCAAATCACAATGTATGATTTTTAACTATTTTTTTGTATGATAGAGCTGCAAATAAGTATATGAACACCTGAGAAAATCAATGTTAATATTTGGTACAGTAGCCTTTGTTTGCAATTACAGAGGTCAAACGTTTCCTGTAGTTTTTCACCAGGTTTGCACACACTGCAGCAGGGCTTTTGGCCCACTCCTCCACACAGATCTTCTCTAGATCAGTCAGGTTTCTGGCCTGTCACTGAGAAACACAGTTTGAGCTCCCGCCAAAGATTCTCTATTGGGTTTAGGTCTGGAAACTGGCTACGCTACGCCAGAACCTTGATATGCCTCTTACAGAACCACTCCTTGGTTATCCTGGCTGTGTGCTTCAGGTCATTGTCATGTTGGAAGACCCAGCTACGAACCATCTTCAATGCTCTAACTGAGGGAAGGAGGTTGTTCCCCAAAATCTCACAATACATGGCCCTGGTCATCCTCTCCTTAATACAGTAAAGTCACCCTGTCCCATGTGCAAAAACACCCCAAAAGCATGATGCTACCACCCCCATACTTCACAGTAGATATGGTGTTCTTGGGATGGTACTCATCATTCTTCTTCCTCCAAACACATTTAGTGGAATTATGACCAAAAAGTTCTATTTTGGTCTCATCTGACCACATGACTTTCTCCCATGACTCCTCTGGATCATGGTTTAAGCAGGGGAACCTTCCGTGCCATGCATGATTTCAAACCATGATGTCTTAATGTATTACCAACAGTAACCATGGAAATGGTGGTCCCAGCTCTTTTTTTTTTTAGGTAATTGATCAGCTCCTCCCGTGTAGTTCTGGGCTAATTTATCACCTCTCTTAGCATCATGGAGACCCCACGAGGTGAGATCTTGATGGATCCCCAGTCCGAGGGAGATTGACAGTCATGTTTAGCTTCTTCCATTTCTAACGATTGCTCTAAGTGGACCTTTTCCCTGTAGCCCTTTCCAGCCTCGCAGTGGTGTACAATTGTGTCTCTAGTGTCTTTGGACAGCTCTTTGGTCTTGGCCATATTAGTAGTTGGATTCTTACTGATTGTATGGGGTGGACAGGAGTCTTTATGAAGCTAACGACCTCAAACAAGTGCATCTAATTTAGGATAATAAATGGTGGACATATTGGTGATTTGACATTTTAAAGGCAGACTAACAGGTCTTTGAGGGTCAGAATTCTAGCGGATAGACAGGTGTTCAAATACTTATTTGCAGCTGTATCATACACATAAATAGTTTAAAAAAATCATATATTGTGATTTCTGGATTTGTTTTATGTTTTAGATTATGTCTCTCACAGTGGACATGCACCTACGATGACATTTTACGATGACTCCTTCATAATTACGATGACTCCTTCATAATTTCCAAGTGGGAGAACTTGCAAAATAGCAGGGTGTTCAAATACTTATTTCCTCACCGTATGTTATTACCATAAAAATACCAGAAAAGGCTTGAAGAACTCTTTGTTAAACCATATATTGTCATAGTCATGTGTTTATTAGTCATATTTAATCAATCAAAGCATTTCAATCTTCTCTTTATTCAGCTACAATGTTAGTAAGATGCCCATAGGGATTCCATAGGGCATATTTGAAGTTTCTACATGAAAGCACCCTCTGGCTTTCAGATGCTAGCATTTACTACTGATCGCAGAGTTATACTACACTGATAAGTAAAAAAAAATTAGGCAGCCTTTGCCAAATCGTGTGCGGTTTAATTTAGATTAATCGCCCTAATGTGCAGCATCCACCTGCCTGGATAATGCAGCAGCAGCAGCCGAATAGTGTACCAGAACATCCACCACACACCAACTTATTGGTGGAAACGAGAGGCAACAGGAAGTTTGTGCTCCAGACTGTCGTGAACACACTCAGGACCGTTTGCAGAGGCTATGGATTACAGGCTGTTGATTATGTTGTAAATTATGTTCAATTTCACTTCATAAGACCTCAGTGTATCATCAGGAGCCACGATTATTAATTTTGTTTTGCCTGTTTGTTTGTTTTTGTCTCTAAAACACAGACAGTATCCGTTGACTTGCATTATATGAATCACCAAGAACCACATTTTTAGCTAAAAAGGCTTCTTTACTGCTCTACAAAAGAATAAGTCACCTACATCTTGGATGGCCTAAGGGTGAGAGAATTAACAGTGAATTAAAAATGTTGTGTAAACTATCCCTTTAAGAGAGTGATCAGGAGAAGGAGAATTTCTAAAGGAGGGAAATATTTCAGGTGAAATGAGAAGGTTCGACTCACCTTGCTCTGGGACATCCTAATGAACCTGGCCTGAATATACGTGCCGTAAACAAAGATGACAGATGAATTATTAAAAAGGGTCCAAAGACAGGACAAGGTGGACATTTCATCAATAGACTTACGTTGCTGAAATGTAAAGAGCTCAGAGGCAAGTAGACTATATTTAAAGAATATCTAGAAAAGAGCAACAATGACTGGATTTATGTCATGCAATGTCAATACTGCATGTACAATACTGATCGGACTGTGGACAGTGTGTTAATAAGACAAAGGTTCTGCAATAAAAACAGTGGGAAAACAAAATACAGAAAACTGATTTTTTTGGGGAGGGGGGCATTTCACCCTAAAATTAATTCTACAAGTAATCAACATTGTATAAACTAAAAATATATTTACTTTCGTGGTTAGATAATACATGGCCAAATCCCCTCAACTTTGTTTTCCCAATATTTTACTAGGTGGGTCAGGAATAGGGCATTCAATTATAGGCTGTAGCGTAGTGCACTATCATTTATATTTGTGTACTGAAAAAGCAACTGGATTAGCAGTCATAAGCGATTTACAATCATACCACAACACAGCAGGAGAATAAAAAAAGGGGCTGGGAGTATTTTCAATATCATAACAGCACACGAAAAAAGGCCATGTTTGTCTGTACAGCTGCTGCATATTCAGGATTTGGGATTTACCAGCATAATTATCTCCGAGTTAGTAATCCATTGCTGACCAATCATCTGAGAGATGGGGCTTACAAAGGCCGGCTGTTACCCTACTTGTGTGGCTCTTTATGCTATAATTTGTATCTACTATGCAATCAGATTACTCTAAATCTAAATGACTTGCGTCCTCGCTGGATTGATAATCTTTAAGCTTCATGTTCCAAGAATGAGTTAACATGGGGATCCACGTAAAAATAAGCACAGCGGATGATAAATTAAATAATTCAAGCATTTAATTTTTTACTTGCATTCATAAAATATCTTAACAGTAGTAAAAATTTGATGATTCATGAAAAATGTAATTTATAAACCAGCATGAATAGGAGGCGGGAAACTGAATCCATATGACCCCTTCTTTTGAGCAGCAGGTATTTCAAAATCTTTTTTGCCCATTATGATTTATAGGAGACGACTAATGAAAAATTAACAAGCAAAGCCTTAAATTGCATCCCCTAACACCTGAAAGAGAGGGTAACCTCGGGTTGGTCCAGAAGCTACTGTGGTTCATCACATTGAGGGCTTCCTCTGTAGTAATAAAGGCGGTGTAGAAAACCTAAAAAAAAAACTATCATTTAGCATTATCAGTTGCTTTTTTTTTTTTTTTTACTTGAATTTTGAAATGAGGTAGCATATGGAATGCAGAATTGCAATTCATTTTTAATGATAGATATAACACCTGAGCAGTGCCACAGACTGAATGACTCATGCCACGCCACATTGCTGCAGTAATTCAGGCAAAAGGAGCCCCAACTAAGTATTGAGTGCTGTACATGCTCATACTTTTCATGTTCATACTTTTCAGTTGGCCAAGCTTTCTAAAAATCCTTTCTTTGTATTGGTCTTAAGTAATGTTCAAATTTTCTGAGATACTGAAATTGGGTTTTCCTTAGTTGTCAGTTATAATAATCAAAATTAAAAGAAATACACATTTGAAATATATCAGTCTGTGTAATGAATTAATATGGTATACAAGTTTCACTTTTTGAATGGAATTAGTGAAATAAATCAACTTTAAGATATTCTAATTATATGACCAGCACCAGTATATATCTGTGTGTATTAATCAAAATGATATTTAACAAGGGAAAATTAAACACATATACACACATATTATAAGAAAGCCACAATGACTAACACATAGAGTAGATTGAGTCCATCAAAATCACTACGGTTGCACTGTCCTATAGCTCATCCTAGGTCGACATTTCATTCAGTGATATTAGGTAGCTTTGATTTATATGCAGTTTAATGTTAATCACTTTATTTTACATACATGCTTTCATATGCTAGTTGCTTGTTTCTGCTTCTATTTCTCCTGTGTTTTGAATACAGCCCCCCCCCATCATATAACAATGAAGACACAGAAAGCTGGAAATTTTCCATCAATGGCTGGAAAATGCTATTTCATAAATGACGGAACTTTCTGTCAATGGCAGGGAAAGAGTTAAGTCTACTATAAATATTAGCGATTTATGTGCTGCTCACAGTTTCAAAATAATCTATTTAATTATATTAAACAACAACTTCTGAGTGGCAGTCAATGGTCAAAGATGACTTTTGCCCATCTTGTGCTCATCTACCAGCAGGTGTTAACTGGGTCATGCTAACCACCAAACCTTGACCCCTTGATAGAAATGCCCTTGAGACTCTGCCTTTAGTGTGTATATAAAGCTGCACTGAAAGCTCTCTATTCAAACAGAAAAAGTAATTGAGTAATTGAAGTAACTGCTTCTTCGCTAGCTTTAAGAGATATTCTGCGCAAGGTCTTCTGCTTTGTGTGTTGGTTTCATGCGCTGTGGGTGTGAGTTACTTCTCTCACACTCTGGTGTCAATGTTGAAAGGATTAGAGGAGCCCTAATGTTTCCCATCTGTCACTGAGCCAAACTGTCCCTCGGCTCATCTGATCCGCAAGCTGCTTCCTTCATCAAAATCACATTTAACAAACGATTCCTCGCTCTTTGATTAAAGTCTAGATCCTGTTTTAATCCCTAGCCCATTATCTTAATATTTATCTAACTTTCTGTTCTGTTATAATAATAATAAAACAACAAAAAAGTTTTACATTTTTTTGGGTGACATACGCATGTACTGTACCACCTGTGCAGACCTATAAAAAGACACAACAGCTCTGTTCCAAAACCTACGTAGGCAGCATTTTAAGGCATCATGGGCACACTCCTGACATGATTGCCTTGTTAGATAAATTAATTTGGCAAAATTCAAAGACAGCATGTGTACTTCACAGAGAAGACATGGGATGCATTACAAAAAGCTTAGTTAAAAAATACAGAGGTATGTTGATTATAAATATAATTTATTAAATACTGTACACCATGCAGCAAGGCAGCCAGTCTGTTGCTGGATCTGCTCTGATTGAGTTACATGCATGCCATTATCTGGGATTATGTAGGTGTTGAAATTCCTTACATGAGCTACACTTATGACTTAAATCATTAATGCTGAAATATAAATAGAGAAGGGGGCTTTTATCAGATTTTTGCAGGGTAACATACAACCTGAGGCAATGTTAAATAAACCACTACAGTCGGGGCAGCTGTTGCAGTTCAGTTCCTCTCTTAGGTCCATTACTCAGTCCTGGATTTCAGCGGTGGGAGGAAAGTTCCATCCCACTAACCACGGCTGATTGACGGGAAATATAAACAACCTAGAAGTCTTGGAGAGGACAGACACCTCGTGCCAGTAGCCAATCAAAAGGAGATCAGTGAAGGCCCAGTTGAGAGTTTTAAGAGGAAGTGCGGGGAAACCTGATTACAGTGGAACCGAATTAACGAGTGCAGACTCAGCACTTTACTTGAACTGCTTTTTAAATGGCAGAAAAATATGAATATAAATTAGACATTCATATCATATGCACCAAGGAAAAATTAAACGCATATCAGCTGCCAGACTGATCTCATGAAATGGCATATGATACGCCAATTCGTATGCCATTTTGATGTGCTTTCAAGACGCATAATCACTTTTTAGTGGGTTTATCAACGCTGTTTGCCCTCCATTGACTTGCATTACCTTGCAATTGCTTGTTAATTTAAGCCCACACACACACACACACACACACACACACACACACATTGTGTTTTTGTGAATTGTGGGGACTTTCCATAGGCGTAATGGATTTTAGACTTTACAAACTGTACATTCTATCCCCCTACCCCTTAACCTACCCATCACAACACACACACACACACACACACACACACACACTGTCCCCATCCCTAAACTTACCCATCACAAGAAACATTCAGCATTTTTACATTTTCAAAAAAACATAACTTATTATGTTTATAAATCCATTTACATTATGGACACACACACACAGAAACACACACAGTGAGCAATCTGTAGCGTTACAACCCTAGCGTAACAAATGTGAGAGGGTAGCACACACATTCTGAAAGCCTTCAGCAGAATTCAGATGAGCCATTTTAATCTAGATTAATCGAGTTTAATTTCAAAACTAACCTAGATTTTAAAAAAAATTATGCCCACCTCTAATATTATATATATATATATATATATATATATATATATATATATTATATATATATATATATATAAATAATTTGTATGTATGTCATAAATGCTATGCGTTTTTGATGACACTGCGGGCAATTTCAAATGAGTATGTTGTCAACTGAAGTGACAGTTTGTACAGATCCTCTGCTCAGTATGTTAGGAGCAGTGAATGCCGTGTAGGGACCCTGTGAATCAGTACGCAGCTAAACAGTGGGACTGTCACCCATTATCAAGCTCGAAGCAATTTTTGGCCACTCTGTCCTAGCTTCCAGACTAGGACCAATCACACGGCCTGCATGAGCTGCTGATGTAAGCCATTTTGACATCACGGTTACAAGAGTCACATCCCAGATATTGGGAAAATATAAAAAGATGACTTCATAATAACTGACATCATTAACACTGACACTAACAGTTTAAGTGTGGTGTGAACTGTTTGAATGAATTCAGTTACTGTCAGTCAAAGAGGTACGAGTGTTAATTGATTTCAGAATGCACCACGGTGAGAAAACTGCACCTCATTTTGCTGATGCAGAGTAACATAATCTAATTGGCTGCCGTAAAGGGATCGTTTGAAATTGCTGACTGTTTTAGCTTTTGATTTAAATGTTTTTTGTTTTTGTTTTTGCTTTTTATAATAGAGGATGGAAAACAATAGGAAACACAACTGAGCTGTAAACTGGCTTAGAAGTCAACTGTTACATATTTAAATGAAAGTTTGTAGTCTTATTGTGCGTCATTTCTAGATATGTAGTTGCAAATAAAAATTATTGTTACAATATATGCACGGTTTGGTTACACTTTATTTGTCTATGTTATAGTGTACTTATTTAAATAGTAAGTAATCATAGTTATTAACTACTTACTATAGGGTCATGATTAAAATTAGGATATTTTTAAGGGCTAGCCACATTTAATTATACATAATTTTAAGTAATTACTATAGTAACTATATGTAACAAGGACACTAAAATAAAGAGTTACCCTCTGAAACAACTATCCTTTTTGGGTGATGTCATAAATCTCTCTTACTTTTTAACCCCTTCCCACCAAACAGCCTGGTACATAAGTCACTTTGCACAATCTCACCAGTTCCTCTGCATGAAATCAAGCCTTACTCTGCATTTTTTCTCAGTGAATAGTTTCGCTGTTGAATTGCATCCATTTTGGCAGCCTCCACAGGACTTATGCTGTGAAGGAATGATAGACATTGATTATTATGAACCTGCCATGCAAAATCTTCAACTGAGCCTGTCAATTTATGTGTTTTGCAGCATTTCATAATGCAAAAGACACTGTTCGCTTCTCTATGGGGAATGTAATGTCGCATCAGTCCCTGTGTTGCTCTCTCATGGCACTCATCATCACATCCGTCCCTTGGCATTGGCACATGGTGTGAATTGTCACAGCTACGTTACAAATATAAATGCACGTGACAAAGTAGGAACTGGCAAAATTAGCATAAGCTCGGCAGGAACCCTAAAGTAGATCAGCCTTCGACTTTGAAAAAAAAAAAAACTCACGAATCAGAGGACATTAATGATGTTAAAATATATGCACACAGGGACATCCATTCCACATGGAGGCTAGGGAGAAGAAGAAGAAGCTGCAGTGTCACAGGGAAAGGGAATGAAATATTCAGAGAGTATGTGGTTTATACAGCACAACAAGTAGCTATGTTTCCATCCAAACCAAATTTAACTTCTGCTCAAAATTGGAATGTCACAAAAAACATTTGACAATTTCAAGCACAGGCCGTTTCTATCCAGTGAGACGAAGAGAACAAAATTGTCACTTCCTGATAAACTGGCACTAAATATCACTAAGAAAAATTAAGTTGCAGCAATAGTAAAAGATACGGTATATAATAATTTTGTATATAATAAATGACTTGCACTTCAGAGCATGCAGACGAAACGTAATAAAGTTATCTTGCTTTCGGAGGCAGTCATGTAAGACAGGTACATTTTATACCAAACCACTTTAACGGCAGACTTTGCTTAGCATTTCAGATCAACCAAAACAGCATTTCAGATTCTGTGCAATGAGATTGGTCCTCTGGTTAGTCCAGTAAGTTATGCCGTCCCATCTCCAAAGTCACGTCTTTTTTGATGCGAATCAAGAAATTTAATTTATTAAATTTCTTTCCATCATAGTTTATGCGCATGTTTTCCTATCAGATATAAAGTTTATCCGACTCAATTTTTAGAATTTATGCGCATCTTGGCATTGCCGTGTTTTTTTTTAAAAATGTGATAATCCAAAATACACATAAAAGGAGAATATAGGAAACATAGTTAGTGATGCCCAGTTTGCCCACTCTTTCAGTGGCCTTAGTATCCATTTTATTTTATTTTCTAAACCATGAACCATTTAGTTCCAATTTAGGGCTGAAACAACTAATCGACAATGTCATTATCAATTAGTCGCACACCATTCTCGTCAAATTACTGCACTGAATAACATTTCTATGGACAAAATACATCGAAAAATATAGTTTTTTAAGCTTAAGCTAATGCATTAGCGTAATGTTGACATGCGTATGCTTTTTAATGTGTGATATGTTCCCTCAGCACAAAACAATTTTACGGTTATATCCGTATCTGTAATGATACAAATTCAAAGCATTTTCATTTTGCATGAAGGCTCATCATGACAGTTTGTGTTAAACTTCAGACTGAATAAGAGG
Source organism: Pseudorasbora parva (assembly GCF_024679245.1). Taxonomy (NCBI): domain Eukaryota; kingdom Metazoa; phylum Chordata; class Actinopteri; order Cypriniformes; family Gobionidae; genus Pseudorasbora; species Pseudorasbora parva. The sequence continues at coordinate 43,248,111 of NC_090176.1, forward strand.
TGGCGAGTGTATGTGCGTCAAATGGACGACACGCATAGAGAGGGAAGCGATTAATATTCAGAGCAAAACTATTTATTTTTATGAAATATCTGTTGTTGGGCATTATATTTAGGTTTAAAAGTCTACATGTAATTCAAGTATTTTGAGTTGTAACTGTCAAGGTAAAAAGCAAGTAATTGAATATAAATGCAAGATGTTTCTTATACTTACATTTATAAAGCAATGATAGTAACATCTTACTGTGTCCAGAATGAATGCACGTGTTCCAGCATGCAGGAACATTCCTCATCTGTTAACGTGTTTTTGTATTTATTTATTATTCTTCATTTTTAATGTAAGGATTTAAACTGTTAATTTAGCTTTATAGCTCTTTTACATGTATCATAGATATAGTTATATTCACTATATGTTTTTCATAGCATTCAGTTTTAAGGAACGCTGTTACAGCTTGTTTTGGTGTTTGGTTCATTTTTCTTGTTTTTGGTTATCATGTTCACAGTCATGTTTTGTCATGCACTTCCTGGTTTGTCATGGGATCCTGCCATGTGCTCCCTTGTCTTGTGTTCTGTTGTGTCATTGGTTGATTGTTTGCTCGTTGTTTACAGGTGTGTCTTGTCCAGTCATTAGTCCCAATTCACATACTATCCATACTAGATAGTATTAGAAAATAGAATTAGTATGTCCCGAATTGTAGTATGTTGAAAAGAGTTTTCCAAAGATTCCCAAACGGTTTACTATTTCCAGTCCAAATTCGAAGTGCGGATCGATGCGCACTCTAATGGCTGATATTGCCCACAACCCATTGCAAGTTGGACGAGGATTCGATAAGAACTACAAACGCGGGTACAAACATGACGGATGTGCAAGTCCAACGGTTAAGTAGAGAGGTTTATATAAAGAGGTTTGAGTGATCAATTATCAGTATTTAACCTGACAAAAATAGATTTATTCAGTGTTGTCCACATTATATTTCACCTGCAGCAGCATTGTGAACTTTTGCAATGACATGTTTGGCCATTAACTTTTTAAAGCATCATTATATTTAAACTGCAAACACATGAGGAGAGTCTCTGAAATAAAGACTCACGAATGGCAGATCAACGTGCGGCTACATTTCTCTCCGATACGGTAGTTAATTAAACTGAATGTGGTGGATTTGAACGGTGACGATGATTGACGGCAGTTTAAACGGTGACAGGATTGATGTAACTAAGCGACAGAATCCATTAAAAATGACAAATTAGTGTGTCCCAAAGCGTGCATACTCTTTTGTTACATACTCAAAAGTATGTACTTTTTCTTCACAAAAAAGTACATACTTTTAGGACGTAGTATAAGCAGGCGAATTGGGACGCAGCATTTGTGTATTTAAGCCCTCATGTTTGCCATGTGTCTTTGTCTGTTATTGTCAAAGTGTAACCACTGTTGGTTAGTCTCAGGTTATGTCCAAGTTTATGCTTTGTTTCAAGTCAAGTCTTTGTTTCATGTTTTGATTTAAGATTGCTTTAGGTTAATAAACTGCAGTTGAGTTCATCATCCTCACCTCCAGTGGAAGTGTTTCAACCGCATTGGGCAGAATTATTTTTTATCAAACTAATCACAGTTGCAGCCCTACTCCGTTTAAAAATGGTACATGACTGACTATGTACCTAAATTAATTTGTGTGAGAATTCAAGAAAATATATTTAAACAAATCTAAAATGCACAAAATTAAATACATTTTTAAAAATATATATGAATTATAAAAATGTATTGGAATTCTTATATACAGTTAGGAAAATAAGTATTTGAACACCCTGCTATTTTGCAAGTTCTCCCACTTGGAAATCATGGAGGGGTCTGAAATTGTCATCGTAGGTGCATGTCCACTGTGAGAGACATAAATAAAAAAATAAATCCAGAAATCACAATATATGATTTTTTAACTATTTATGTGTATGATACAGTTGCAAATAAGTATTTGAACACCTGAGAAAATCAATGTTAATATTTGGTACAGTAGCCTTTGTTTGCAATTAGGTCAAAAGTTTCCTGTAGGTTTTCACCAGGTTTGCACACACTGCAGGAGGGATTTTGGCCCACTCCTCCACACAGATCTTCTCTAGATCAGTCAGGTCTCTGGCCTGTTGCTGAGAAACACAGAGTTTGAGCTCCCGCCAAAGATTCTCTATTGGGTTTAGGTCTGGAGACAGGCTAGGCTACGCCAGAACCTTGATGTGGTTCTTACAGAACCACTCCTTGGTTATCCTGGTTGTGTGCTTCGGGTCATTGTCATGTTGGAAGACCCAGCTACGACCCATCTTCAATGCTCTAACTGAAGGAAGGAGGTTGTTCCCCAAACTCTTGCAATACATGGCCCCGGTCATCCTCTCCTTAATGCAGTAAAGACGCCCTGTCCCATGTGCAGAAAAACACCCCCATGCTTCACAGTAGGGATGGTGTTCTTGGGATGGTACTCATCATTCTTCTTCCTCCAAACACGTTTAGTGGAATTATGACCAAAATGTTCTTTTTTGGTCTAATCTGACAACATGACTTTCTCCCATGACTCCTCTGGATCATCCAAATGGCCATTGGCAAACTTAAAACAGGCCTGGACATGTGCTGGTTTAAGCAGGGGAACCTTCCGTACCATGCATGATTTCAAACCATGACGTCTTAGTCTATTACCAACAGAAAACCATGGGTTATCGCTTTTAGAGAGATAGAAACGGTGGTCCCAGCTCTTTTTTTAGGTAATTGATCAGCTCCTCCCGTGTAGTTCTGGGCTGATTTCTCACCTTTTTTAGGATCATTGAGACCCCATTAGGCGAGATCTTACATGAAGCCCCAGTCCAAGGGAGATTGACAGTCATGTTTAGCTTCTTCCATTTTCTAATGATTGCTCCAACAGTGGACCTTTTTTCACCAAGCTGCTTGGCAATTTCCCTGTAGCTTTTTCCAGCCTTGTGGAGGTGTACAATTTTGTCTCTAGTGTCTTTGGACAGCTCTTTGGTCTTGGCCATATTAGTAGTTGGATTCTTACTGATTGTATGGGGTGGACAGGTGTCTTTATGAAGCTAAGGACCTCAAACAGGTGCATTTCATTTAGGATAATAAATGGTGGACATTTTAAAGGCAGACTAACAGGTCTTTGAGGGTCAGAATTCTTGTTGATAGACCGGTGTTCAAATACTTATTTGCAACTGTATCTTACAAATAAATAGTGTAAAAAAAATAATATATTGTGATTTCTGGATTTTTTTTTTTTAATTTTATTATGTCTCTCACAGTGGACATGCACCTACGATGACAATTTCAGACCTCTCCATGATTTCCAAGTGGGAAAACTTGCAAAATACTTATTTTCTTCACTATATATATATATATATATATATATATATATATATATATATATATATATATATATATATTATTATATATATATATATATATATATATATATATATATATATATATTAGTTAATATACAATTAAAACTTAGAAAATGTATACAATTTATACAATATACAATTTAAAAATTGAATATAAAATATCTATAAAATAATTGAATATATTGAATATGATTCTTGCAATATTGCATTATCCGATATGCGATACGATATTGCTATTAGTGTGTAAAATCTATTTAAATTATATCTTTAAAATTATTTAAAAACTGAGAATTAAACCATTTGTGTTTCACATTCTTTCTGGGAAAAGAAAGCATCGCTACAACTTCTGTAAGGGACCAGCAGTGTTTTAGCAAACATTTATGTCACAAATCTTTCGCGTTTCAGTGCGTGCATAAGTAACAGTCCTGTGCCCAGTCTATTCTCTGCTATGCGTCAACCTTAGACGGACACTTTCACAATGTTGAAGTAGCCTAATAAATTACACACACACGCATACAAATTGAATATCTGAATTGAAATAATTTTATTCACAGAAATTAAATTTGGCCAAATAAAAACATTTAATGTGAACAGTCGCTAGAAAATTGGAGACCTGATTTTTGGGGGGTTTGGAGAAAATACATTTCACATTTATTAGATTTTTGAGAAATCCCTCAATAGTCCTGTCAGGAAAGATTATACAGTAAGAGTGATTCATTACTACCTCCAAAGAGGAATATTTCCCCGTTCCCTCTTTCACCTTCCATCTTCATCCCTCCTGCTAATTACTAGAACTAGCTGACCTTCCCAATATCCTAGTTTCCCAGCTGCGTTATCATTCGTTAAACTCCGCAGAGACACAAGAACTGTGGAGGCAATTTATTTCTGCCCCATTCCATACCCAGCGAGGAGCAGCAGCCCCCTCCCGGGCTTTTCCGTCAGTAAAAATAAATGTAAGGTCAAAAAAGCTACGCACACAATGACGAAGATATACGTACATGTGTGTGTATATTGGCTGTAATATGCATGCTAATTCAGGTCACGTTTTATGTCATATCACAATTGCATGTCACTCCACAGCAGTCATGACCTTACCAGCAAATGAGTTTTTATATAATTCAGCAGGTAAAAGACTCTCAGTACTGCACCAAAATGACAAACGACTATTAGACCAACTGAGACATATGTTAATAGACATTATTACTGGTGGTGAGATGACGGTATATGTAAATGTGTCAGTTTTTTCTGCCATTTACAATGTGTTAGAAATATCTACAACGAAACTGAGGACGTGTCCCAGAAAATTTGAGCAAGAGCTTAATTTCTTATTATAAAGATTGATTACAAAGACATTATGGTAGTGACATTATGGTAGTGACATTCTGGAACCAAAAAAGCCACAAAAATACAGTATAGGATCAAATTTAAACATGTCAATTAATGGTTTGTATTAGGTTAACTCAAATAATTTGACTAAAATATGAACTAAAAACTATTTGAGCTTGCTTGTGTAGAACGACTGCCTCTTTGGCCCATGGATCACTTTCATGCATGATGGTGAGCTCCATAAATCACGGCAGACAGAATGGGACTAATTACCATTCACCTATACAGGCATCTCCTAGCTTCAGGGGGGGACAAGCTATACCACAAAACCAGGCTTTTGTGCAACATACAGAAAAGATAGTGACCGACAATAGTCTCTGCGTCTGGAGAGAGAATAAAAAAAGAAATCAGGAGGTAAACAATAACATGCAGGTGGAGTATGAAACAAATTACTGAGAATAATCCACACGAGTGTTTACTGTAAATAATGTGCAATGTATGGTCTGCAACCAATATTGGCTAAATATAAGGGAAACAGACATTTTCTGGAATTGTCCGTGGGAGAACTCTGTAACTGATTTTCCAGTGATCATGACAGCATGTTGCCATTTGCAACCAGTTTTACTGGCATAATCTGATGTATGACAGAGTAAAAAACAGGAAATTCAGTGAAGAATGTAGGACAGGACTTGATTTTGTCCATCAGGAATCAGTAGAATCATGTAAAATGGTTAGCATACACTGCCATGTAAAACTTCGGAGTCAGTAAGGGTTCACACTTGTGTTCAGTTGTTTGGTCTGGACCAAAAAAACAACAACAACAACAAAAAAGCTTCAGTTCTGTCTATGGCAGTATTCACAAAATTTTTATCTTAAGAGTTCTTCTAAATGGCAGTAAACGTTCTTGGTTAAGAGTTTTCTCTTTAAACCTATTCACAAAGCTGCTGAGAGCAACTTTTACTAAAGAATAGAGAGAGGTCTTAAGCTAAGAGGAAGGGCAGGGTTGACCTCGTTGCTGTGGATGATGTCATCACAATTGCTAACTATGGCCACATTGATTGGCTGATAGGGGAGGGGTCTCGATCAGCGATTTAAATATATAAATATTTAGTTTCATGTTGCCATATTCAAATAAAATGTTTCAAAAAAGAACGTTGCCATATTACAAATAATGATTTCAAGTTCCTCACTCACGGTGGTCAATGAGAGGCAATCGTAAAAACAACTGCCACAGGTAATCTGACATTATTTGATTTTTTTATATTAAAGATAAGCCTATATTTATTATCACTATTGCCTTAATGTCATATAGTATGTTTTGGCAGATTGCAGCAACAGCCATTAAGATTGTTTAGTGATTTG